>NC_092175.1:46792944-46892944 GCF_045791955.1 Oncorhynchus clarkii lewisi | reverse complement strand
AATGGGAACCCAGAGCGGGTTCCAGAGCACCTTGGCATCAGAGCCAGACCGAGGCTCCTGCGGTGGAGGAATGGGTGCAGCGCTCAAAGGAGACCTGGAGAGCCGTCCAGGAATCGCTAAAACGGGCTGGTGGGCAACAGAAGGTGAGCGCTGACTGCCACCGCAGTGAGGCCCCCGTTTTCGCACCGGGGGACCGGTGCCGCTATGCAACAGCGCATCCTGCTTGATATACTTGGATCCTGATTGGTAGGAGAGGGAAAAGTTGAACCGGGTGAACAGCAGGGCCCACCTAGCTTGCCTGGAATTGAGACGATTGGGGGTGCAGAGATATTCTATGTTCTTGTGGTCGGTCCACACAATGAACGGATGTTCCGCCTCCTCCAGCCAGTGCCTCCACTCCTCCAATGCCATCTTCACCGCAAGAAGCTCACAATTCCCCACATGAGAGAAGAAGGGATGTAACTTGAGGTCCAGGGCAGAACGCTGGGACAGGACAGCCCCCACTCCGACATCCAAAGCATTGGCCTCCACCACGAACTGGCAGGGACGCCGAACTGGCGGGAACGGAACCTTGGGAGAGATGAGTGCAGACATAAGGGAAGCAAGGGTGCTGTAACCCCCAATAAAGCTGCGATAAAAGTTGGCGAATTGCAGGAAACATTGCAGCTGCACCCTGGAAATAGGCTGGGGCCAATCTACCACCGCTCTCACCTTTCTGGGATCTATCTGTACACTCCCTGCACTTCTCCGCTTGTTCTCCAGGAGGCGTTGGAGAACCTGTCGAACATGGAGCACGTGTTCTTGGGCGGAGCGGGAGAAGCCTTGGAGGTATACGAAGACAAACCAGTTCAACATGTCGCGGAAAACATCATTAACCAGAGCTTTGAAACACAGCGGGGTTGTTGGTAAGGCCAAATGGCATGACCAGATACTCGTAGTGACCGCTGGTCGTGTTGAAGGCAGTGTTCCACTGATTGGGAAGCAGTACCCTTCCCGTACTCGCACCATGTTCATGTCACTGAACAAGGCAGTTAACCCACTGTTCCTAGGCCATCATTAAAAATGAGAATTGTTCTTAACTGACTTGCCTAATAAAATAAAGATATAAAACTTGCTTAGTTAAATAAAGGTTAAATAAAATTGTAAAAAGTGGTACGTCCAGCTTGGAGAACACGGTGGTCCCCTGAAGCGGCTCGAAGGCCGAGGAGATGAGTGGTAGAGGGTAACGGTTCTTCACTGTGATGTCATTGAAGCCCAGGTATTCGATGCACGGGCACAGGATTTGTTGTTGATGTCTCTGGAAGGGGTACATAAAGTGTAATATTATTGTTGATATCTCTGCTATGAATATACATGAAAATATATATTATACTATATTGTTTATAGTGTCTCTGAGAGGGGTTTATATAGTATAATACACACACACAGACACAGCTGTCCTTGAACACACTATAAATATTGTAATTGCCTCTGAGAGTTTCTTTGCGTCCCTGGGTGCCTGAAGACCAGAGACCTCTTTGGGTCCCTGGGGACAGATGGACTATTCATGAGGTCATTAGCATGCTTATGAAGGGAGGGTGTGTGTGTGTGTGTGTGTGTGTGTGTGTGTGTGTGTGTGTGTGTGTGTGTGTGTGTGTGTGTGTGTGTGTGTGTGTGTGTGTGTGTGTGTGTGTGTGTGTGTGTGTGTGTGTGTGAGTAATCTTAATTGGTGTGTTAATGCGTTAACCGACTGTTAAATTAGGTACCCAGGCTTTATTAGACTGATCTAAGCCCTGTTAAACACCGATGAGTCCTCTAGAGCCTCCAGTCCCGAGGCTTTATTAGACTGATCTAAGCCTTGTTAAACACTGATGAGTCCTCTAGAGCCTCCAGTCCCCAGGCTTTATAAGACTGATCTAAGCCCTGTTAAACACTGATGAGTCCTCTAGAGCCTCCAGTCCCCAGGCTTTATAAGACTGATCTAAGCCCTGTTAAACACTGATGAGTCCTCTAGAGCCTCCAGTCCCCAGGCTTTATAAGACTGATCTAAGCCTTGTTAAACACTGATGAGTCCTCTAGAGCCTCCAGTCCCCAGGCTTTATTAGACTGATCTAAGCCCTGTTAAACACTGATGAGTCCTCTAGAGCCTCCAGTCCCCAGGCTTTATAAGACTGATCTAAGCCTTGTTAAACACTGATGAGTCCTCTAGAGCCTCCAGTCCCCAGGCTTTATTAGACTGATCTAAGCCCTGTTAAACACTGATGAGTCCTCTAGAGCCTCCAGTCCCCAGGCTTTATTAGACTGATCTAAGCCCTGTTAAACACTGATGAGTCCTCTAGAGCCTCCAGTACCCAGGCTTTATTAGACTGATCTAAGCCCTGTTAAACACTGATGAGTCCACTAGAGCCTCCAGTCCCCAGGCTTTATTAGACTGATCTAAGCCCTGTTAAACACTGATGAGTCCTCTAGAGCCTCCAGTCCCCAGGCTTTATTAGACTGATCTAAGCCCTGTTAAACACTAATGAGTCCTCTAGAGCCTCCAGTCCCCAGGCTTTATTAGACTGATCTAAGCCCTGTTAAACACTGATGAGTCCACTAGAGCCTCCAGTCCCCAGGCTTTATAAGACTGATCTAAGCCCTGTTAAACACTGATGAGTCCACTAGAGCGTCCAGTCCCCAGGCTTTATAAGACTGATCTAAGCCCTTTTAAACACTGATGAGTCCTCTAGAGCCTCCAGTCCCCAGGCTTTATTAGACTGATCTAAGCCCTGTTAAACACTGATGAGTCCTCTAGAGCCTCCAGTCCCCAGGCTTTATTAGACTGATCTAAGCCTTGTTAAACACTGATGAGTCCTCTAGAGCCTCCAGTCCCCAGGCTTTATTAGACTGATCTAAGCCCTGTTAAACACTGATGAGTCCACTAGAGCGTCCAGTCCCCAGGCTTTATTAGACTGATCTAAGCCCTGTTAAACACTGATGAGTCCACTAGAGCCTCCAGTCCCCAGGCTTTATTAGACTGATCTAAGCCCTGTTAAACACTGATGAGTCCTCTAGAGCATCCAGTCCCCAGGCTTTATAAGACTGATCTAAGCCCTTTTAAACACTGATGAGTCCTCTAGAGCCTCCAGTCCCCAGGCTTTATTAGACTGATCTAAGCCCTGTTAAACACTGATGAGTCCACTAGAGCCTCCAGTCCCCAGGCTTTATTAGACTGATCTAAGCCCTGTTAAACACTGATGAGTCCACTAGAGCCTCCAGTCCCCAGGCTTTATTAGACTGATCTAAGGATCCGCCCCTTTCTTTCAAATTTCGTCTGAAATGTCATACCCAAATCTGACTGGCTGTAGCTCAGGCCCTGAAGCAAGGATATGCATATTCTTGGTACCATTTAAAAGGAAACACTTTGAAGTTTGTGGAAATGTGAAAGTAATGTAAGATAATATAACACAATAGATCTGGTAAAAGATAATACAAATAAAAAACCAACCGTTCTGTTGCATATTTTTTTTGTACCATCATATTTGAAATGAAAGAGAATGGCCATAATGTGTTATTTGAGCCCAAGTGCAATATACATTTTGGCCACTAGGTGGCAGTGTATGTGCAAAGTTTTAGACTGATCCAATGAACTATTGCATTTCAGTTCAAAATGTTGTATAAAGACTGCCCAAATATACCTAATTTGTTTATTAATAACTTTTTAAGGTTCAAAATTGTGCACTCTTCTCAAACAATAGCATGGTATTCTTTCACTGTAATAGCTACTGAAATGCAAATTTCTGCCAATATCAGATATGTATATGTCCTGGGAAATGTTCTTGTTACTTACAACCTCATGCTAATCGCATTAGCCTAAGTTTGCTCAACAGTCCCGCAGGGAACCCACCAATCCTGAAGAAGATTTATAAGGAGCCTTTTGGTCCTAGACTTGGCGTTCCGGTACCGCTTGCCATGCGGTAGCAGAGAAAACAGTCTATGACTTGGGTGACTGGAGTCTGACAATTTTTTGGGCCTCCTCTGACACCGCCTAGTATATACGTCCTGAAAGTCAGGAAGCTTGGTCCCAGTGATGTACTGGGCCGTACGCACTACCCTCTGTAGCGCCTTATGGTCAGATGCCGAGCAGTTGCCATACCAGGCGGTGATGCAACCGGTCAGGATGCACTCAATAGTGCAGCTGTAGAACTTTTTGAGGATCTGGGGACCCATGCCAAATCTTTCCAGTCTCCTGAGGGGGAAAAGGTGTTGTCGTGCCCTCTTCAAAACTGTCTCGGTGTGTTTGGACCACGATAGTTCGGTGATGATGTGGACACCAAGGAACTTTAAACTCTCGACACGCTCCACTTCAGCCCCTTTTCCTATAGTCCACGATCATCTCCTTTGTCTTGCTCACATTGAGGGAGAGGTTGTTGTCCTGACACCACGCTGCCAGGTCTCTGATCTCCTCCCTACAGGCTCTCTCAACTTTGTCTGTGATCAGGCCTACCACTGTTGTGTCGTCAGCAAACTTAATGATGGTGTTAGAGTCGTGCTTGGGCACCCAGTCATGGGTGAACAGGGAGTACAGGAGGAGACTGAGCATGCAACCCTGAGGGGTCCCAGTGTTGATCATCAGCATGGCAGATGTGTTTTTGCCTACCCTTACCACCTGGGGGCGGCCTGTCAGGAAGTCCAGGATCCAGTTGCAGAGGGAGGTGTTTAGTCCCAGAGTGCTTAGCTTAGTGATAAGCTTTGAGGGTACTATGGTGTTGAACGCTGAGCTGTAGTCAATTAACAGCATTCTGACATAGGTGTTCCGTTTGTCCAGGTGGGAAAGGGACGTGTGGAGTGCTTTTGAGATTGTGTCATCTGTGGATCTGTTGGCGGTATGCGAATTGTAGTGAGTGTAGGGTTTCCGGCCTGATGGTTTTTATGTGAGCCATGACCAGCCTTTCAAAGCACTTCCTTCACCAACGTGAGTGCTACGGGGTGGTAATCGTTTAGGCAGGTTACCTTCGCTTTCATGAGGCACAGTCAGGGAGAGGTTGAAAATGTCAGTGAAGACATTTTCCAGTTGGTCTGCGTATGCTCTGAGTAATCCATCTTGCTCCATGTTGACCTTTTTAACTTCTTGGTGACAGGGGGCAGTATTTTCACAAACGGATGAAATGCATGCCCAATTCAACTGCCTGCTACTCATCCCCAGAAGATAAGATATGCATATTATTAGTAGATATATTTGGATAGAAAACACTCTGAAGTTTCGAAAACTGTTTGAATCATGTCTGTGAGTATAACAGAACTCATATGGCAGAAAGTATTTAGATTTAATAATCGATAAAATTGAAGACGGGATGATCTGTGTTCAATACAGGAGGAAAACAAACTGAAGCTAGCTTTCTGGTCACGCGCCTCTATCTAACAGTACACTACAAGTGTCCCTCGTTCAAGATGGCCGCACTTCTTCATTACACAAAGGAAAAACCTCAACCAATTTCTAAAGACTGGTGACATCCAGTGGAAGCGATAGGAACTGCAAGAAGGTCCCTTAGAAATCTGTATTCCCAATGAAATCCAATGAAACGAGAGTGACATCAATTTGTTTTGAATGGTTTGTCCTCTGGGTTTTGCTACATAAGTTCTGTTATACTCACAGACATGATTCAAACAATTTTAGAAACTTCAGAGTGTTTTCTATCCAAATCTACTAATAATATGCAGATCTTACATTCTTGGCATGAGTAGCAGGAAGTTGAAATTAGGCACGCTATTTATCCAAAAGTGAAAATGCTGCCCCCTATCCCAAAGAGTTAATGCAATCGCTGTGTCAGATTTCAAAAAAGCTTTACCGAAAAAGCACACCAGGTAATAATCTGAGTACAGCGCTCAGACAACAAAACAAGCCATATAGATGTCTGCCATGTTGTGGAGTCAACAAAATCAGAAATAGCATTCTAAATATAAACTTACCCTTGATGATCTTCATCAGAATGCACTCCCAAGAATCCCAGTTCCACAATAAATGTTTGATGTGATGATAAAGGCCATCATTTATGTCCAAATACCTCCTTTTTGTTCGTGCGTTTAGCACACAATCCAAACTCACGAGGCGCGGGCAAGTCCAGGCGAAAGTTCAGATGAAAAGTCATATTACAGTTCATAGAAACATGTCAAACGAAGTATAGAATCAATCTTTAGGATGCTTTTATCAGAAATCTTCAATAATGTTCCAACCGGAGAATTCCTTTGTCTGTAGAAAAGCAATGGAACGCAAGCTAACTCTCACGTGAGCGCATGAGACTGAGCTCATGGCACTCTGCCAGACCCCTGACTCACAAACAGCTCTCATTCCCCCTCCTTCACAGTAGAAGCATCAAACAAGGTTCTAAAGACTGTTGACATCAGGTGGAAGCCTTAGGAAGTGCAATATGACAATATGAATATGAAAAACTACAAACCTCAGATTTCCCACTTCCTGGTTGGATTTTTTCTGATCACACGTGCTCACGGTTTTTGCCTGCCATATGAGTTCTGTTATACTCACAGTCATCATTCAAACAGTTTTAGAAACGTCAGTGTGTTTTCTATCAAAATCTACTAATAATATAAATATATTAGCAACTGGGCCTGAGTAACAGGCAGTTTACTCTGGGCACCTTATTCATCCAAGCTACTCAATACTGCCCCCAGCCATAAGAAGTTTAAGCACGCTCAAGTTTTCAGTTTTTTTTTGTCTTATTTCTTGTTTGTTTCACAATAAAAAAAACATTTTGCATCTTCAAAGTGGTAGGCATGTTGTGTAAATCAAATGATACACTCCCCCCTCCAAAAATCTATTTTAATTCCAGGTTGTAAGGCAACAAAATAGGAGAAATGCCAAGGGGGTGAATACTTTCACAAGCCACTGTAGAACAGGTTTCAACCGTTTGTGTACTTCATTCTATGCATTGTTTTGTACAAAGGGCACATCATTACAGTTCTAATTACATTAAAAAAAATATTCCTTTAAAGGTGCCTGTGTGTGTTTAAGGTTGTGTGTTTTAGGGTGTGTGTATGATTTCTGTGTTTGTGTATGTGTGTTGTATACAGATCAGCCTCTCTGATCGCCGAGAGGGCCAGTAACCTGAGAAATCACTCCCCCAGCGAGTCCTCTCTCTCCTCCCTCTCTCTCTCTCTCCCCTCTCTCTCTCTCCTCCCTCTCTCTCTCTCCTCCCTCTCTCTCTCTCTCTCTCTCTCCCCTCTCTCTCTCTCCCCCCTCTCTCTCTCTCCTCCCTATCTCTCTCTCCTCCCTATCTCTCTCTCCTCCCTCTCTCTCTCTCCCCCTCTCTCTCTCTCCCCTCTCTCTCTCTCTCCTCCTTCTCTCTCTCTCCTCCCTATCTCTCTCTCCTCCCTATCTCTCTCTCCTCCCTCTCTCTCTCTCCCCCTCTCTCTCTCTCCCCTCTCTCTCTCTCTCCTCCTTCTCTCTCTCTCCTCCCTCACTCTCTCTCCCCCCTCTCTCTCTCTCCTCCCTCTCTCTCCCCCCTCTCTATCTCTCCCCCTCTCTCTCTGTCTTTGCCGTTTCCTGCGATGCACACCGTTGTTTGGGAAAATTACCCTCTCCTGGCTCCCGGGTGGCGGAAGAAAGAGATTGGAGGAGAGAAAGGGGGGGGGGGGGGGGGGCTGTGATTGCTGCTATTGTCTAGAGATGGAGGCTCTAAGCCACTGAGAGGATAATTGGCACACAAGGAGGGCTGTGAGAGAGAGAGAGAGAGAGAGAGAGAGAGAGAGAGAGACTATAAAGCTTTTTGTGAATGAGTTAGATTTTGAGCTCAGAGAAGAGAAATACGCACGCACGCACTCACACACATAGTTCACACACACACTGGTGATGTGACTGTAGTAGGTTGGTGGTGTGACTGTAGTAGGTTGGTAGTGTGATGGCTGTGACTGTAGTAGGCTGGTGGTGTGACGGCTGTGACTGTAGTAGGTTGGTGCTGTGACTGTAGTAGGTTGGTGGTGTGACTGTAGTAGGTTGGTGGTGTGACGGCTGTGACTGTAGTAGGTTGGTGCTGTGACTGTAGTAGGCTGGTGGTGTGACTGTAGTAGGTTGGTGGTGTGACGGCTGTGACTGTAGTAGGTTGGTGGTGTGACTGTAGTAGGTTGGTGGTGTGATGGCTGTGACTGTAGTAGGTTGGTGGTGTGATGGCTGTGACTGTAGTAGGTTGGTGCTGTGACTGTAGTAGGTTGGTGGTGTGACTGTAGTAGGTTGGTGGTGTGACTGTAGTAGGTTGGTGGTGTGACGGCTGTGACTGTAGTAGGTTGGTGGTGTGACGGCTGTGACTGTAGTAGGTTGGTGCTGTGACTGTAGTAGGTTGGTGGTGTGACGGCTGTGACTGTAGTAGGTTGGTGGTGTGACTGTAGTAGGTTGGTGGTGTGACTGTAGTAGGTTGGTGGTGTGACGGCTGTGACTGTAGTAGGTTGGTGGTGTGACGGCTGTGACTGTAGTAGGTTGGTGCTGTGACTGTAGTAGGTTGGTGGTGTGACTGTAGTAGGTTGGTGGTGTGACGGCTGTGACTGTAGTAGGTTGGTGGTGTGACGGCTGTGACTGTAGTAGGTTGGTGGTGTGACTGTAGTAGGTTGGTGGTGTGACGGCTGTGACTGTAGTAGGTTGGTAGTGTGACTGTAGTAGGTTGGTGGTGTGACGGCTGTGACTGTAGTAGGTTGGTGGTGTGACTGTAGTAGGTTGGTGGTGTGACTGTAGTAGGTTGGTGGTGTGACGGCTGTGACTGTAGTAGGTTGGTGGTGTGACTGTAGTAGGTTGGTGGTGTGACGGCTGTGACTGTAGTAGGTTGGTGGTGTGACGGCTGTGACTGTAGTAGGTTGGTGGTGTGACTGTAGTAGGTTGGTGGTGTGACTGTAGTAGGTTGGTGGTGTGACGGCTGTGACTGTAGTAGGTTGGTGGTGTGACGGCTGTGACTGTAGTAGGTTGGTAGTGTGATGGCTGTGACTGTAGTAGGTTGGTGCTGTGACTGTAGTAGGCTGGTGGTGTGACTGTAGTAGGTTGGTGGTGTGACTGTAGTAGGTTGGTGGTGTGACTGTAGTAGGTTGGTGGTGTGACGGCTGTGTAGGCTGGTGCTGTGACTGTAGTAGGTTGGTGGTGTGACGGCTGTGTAGGCTGGTGCTGTGACTGTAGTAGGTTGGTGGTGTGACGGCTGTGTAGGCTGGTGCTGTGACTGTAGTAGGTTGGTGCTGTGACTGTAGTAGGCTGGTGCTGTGACTGTAGTAGGTTGGTGGTGTGACGGCTGTGTAGACTGGTGCTATGATGGCTGTGTAGGCTGGTGCTGTGACTGTAGTAGGTTGGTGCTGTGACTGTAGTAGGCTGGTGCTGTGACTGTAGTTGGTTGGTGGTGTGACGGCTGTGTAGACTGGTGCTATGATGGCTGTGTAGGTTGGTGGTATGACTGTAGTAGGTTGGTGGTGTGACGGCTGTGTAGGCTGGTGGTATGATGGCTGTGTAGGTTGGTGGTATGACTGTAGTAGGTTGGTGGTGTGACGGCTGTGTAGGCTGGTGCTATGATGGCTGTGTAGGTTGGTGGTATGACTGTAGTAGGTTGGTGGTGTGACGGCTGTGTAGGCTGGTGCTGTGACTGTAGTAGGTTGGTGCTGTGACTGTAGTAGGTTGGTGGTGTGACGGCTGTGTAGACTGGTGCTATGATGGCTGTGTAGGTTGGTGGTATGACTGTAGTAGGTTGGTGGTGTGACGGCTGTGTAGGCTGGTGGTATGATGGCTGTGTAGGTTGGTGGTATGACTGTAGTAGGTTGGTGGTGTGACGGCTGTGTAGGCTGGTGGTATGATGGCTGTGTAGGCTGGTGCTATGATGGCTGTGTAGGCTGGTGCTATGATGGCTGTGTAGGCTGGTGCTGTGACTGTAGTAGGTTGGTGGTGTGACGGCTGTGACTGTAGTAGGTTGGTGGTGTGACTGTAGTAGGTTGGTGGCATGACTGTAGTAGGTTGGTGGTGTGACTGTAGTAGGTTGGTGGTGTGACTGTAGTAGGTTGGTGGTGTGACGGCTGTGACTGTAGTAGGTTGGTGGTGTGACGGCTGTGACTGTAGTAGGTTGGTGGTGTGACGGCTGTGACTGTAGTAGGCTGGTGGTGTGACGGCTGTGACTGTAGTAGGTTGGTGGTGTGATTGTAGTAGGTTGGTGGTGTGACGGCTGTGACTGTAGTAGGTTGGTGGTGTGACGGCTGTGACTGTAGTAGGTTGGTGGTGTGACTGTAGTAGGTTGGTGGTGTGACTGTAGTAGGTTGGTGGTGTGATGGTTGTGACTGTAGTAGGTTGGTGGTGTGACTGTAGTAGGTTGGTGATGTGACTGTAGTAGGTTGGTGGTGTGACTGTAGTAGGTTGGTGCTGTGACTGTAGTAGGTTGGTGGTGTGACTGTAGTAGGTTGGTGGTGTGACTGTAGTAGGCTGGTGGTGTGATGGCTGTGACTGTAGTAGGTTGGTGGTGTGACGGCTGTGACTGTAGTAGGTTGGTGGTGTGACTGTAGTAGGTTGGTGGTGTGACTGTAGTAGGTTGGTGGTGTGACGGCTGTGACTGTAGTAGGTTGGTGGTGTGATGGCTGTGACTGTAGTAGGTTGGTGGTGTGACTGTAGTAGGTTGGTGGTGTGACTGTAGTAGGTTGGTGGTGTGACTGTAGTAGGTTGGTGGTGTGATGGCTGTGACTGTAGTAGGTTGGTGGTGTGACTGTAGTAGGCTGGTGGTGTGACTGTAGTAGGTTGGTGGTGTGACTGTAGTAGGTTGGTGGTGTGACTGTAGTAGGTTGGTGGTGTGACGGCTGTGACTGTAGTAGGTTGGTGGTGTGACTGTAGTAGGTTGGTGGTGTGACTGTAGTAGGTTGGTGGTGTGACGGCTGTGACTGTAGTAGGTTGGTGGTGTGACTGTAGTAGGCTGGTGGTGTGACTGTAGTAGGTTGGTGGTGTGACTGTAGTAGTTTGGTGGTGTGACTGTAGTAGGTTGGTGATGTGACTGTAGTAGGCTGGTGGTGTGACTGTAGTAGGTTGGTGGTGTGACGGCTGTGTAGGCTGGTGCTGTGACTGTAGTAGGTTGGTGGTGTGACTGTAGTAGGCTGGTGGTGTGACTGTAGTAGGTTGGTGGTGTGACGGCTGTGACTGTAGTAGGTTGGTGGTGTGATGGCTGTGACTGTAGTAGGTTGGTGGTGTGATGGCTGTGACTGTAGTAGGTTGGTGCTGTGACTGTAGTAGGTTGGTGCTGTGACTGTAGTAGGTTGGTGGTGTGATGGCTGTGACTGTAGTAGGTTGGTGCTGTGACTGTAGTAGGTTGGTGATGTGACTGTAGTAGGTTGGTGGTGGGATGGCTGTGACTGTAGTAGGTTGGTGGTGTGATGGCTGTGACTGTAGTAGGTTGGTGCTGTGACTGTAGTAGGTTGGTGCTGTGACTGTAGTAGGTTGGTGCTGTGACTGTAGTAGGTTGGTGGTGTGACTGTAGTAGGTTGGTGGTGTGACGGCTGTGACTGTAGTAGGTTGGTGGTGTGACTGTAGTAGGTTGGTGGTGTGACGGCTGTGATTGTAGTAGGTTGGTGGTGTGATGGCTGTGACTGTAGTAGGTTGGTGGTGTGATGGCTGTGACTGTAGTAGGTTGGTGGTGTGATGGCTGTGACTGTAGTAGGTTGGTGGTGTGACTGTAGTAGGTTGGTGGTGTGATGGCTGTGACTGTAGTAGGTTGGTGGTGTGATGGCTGTGACTGTAGTAGGTTGGTGGTGTGACGGCTGTGACTGTAGTAGGTTGGTGGTGTGACTGTAGTAGGTTGGTGGTGTGACTGTAGTAGGTTGGTGGTGTGATTGTAGTAGGTTGGTGGTGTGACTGTAGTAGGTTGGTGGTGTGACGGCTGTGACTGTAGTAGGTTGGTGGTGTGACGGCTGTGACTGTAGTAGGTTGGTGGTGTGACTGTAGTAGGCTGGTGGTGTGACTGTAGTAGGTTGGTGGTGTGATGGCTGTGACTGTAGTAGGTTGGTGGTGTGACTGTAGTAGGCTGGTGGTGTGACTGTAGTAGGTTAGTGGTGTGACTGTAGTAGGTTGGTGGTGTGACGGCTGTGACTGTAGTAGGTTGGTGGTGTGACGGCTGTGACTGTAGTAGGTTGGTGGTGTGACTGTAGTAGGCTGGTGGTGTGACTGTAGTAGGTTGGTGGTGTGATGGCTGTGACTGTAGTAGGTTGGTGGTGTGACTGTAGTAGGTTGGTGGTGTGATGGCTGTGACTGTAGTAGGTTGGTGGTGTGACGGCTGTGACTGTAGTAGGTTGGTAGTGTGATGGCTGTGACTGTAGTAGGTTGGTGCTGTGACTGTAGTAGGTTGGTGGTGTGACTGTAGTAGGTTGGTAGTGTGATGGCTGTGACTGTAGTAGGTTGGTAGTGTGATGGCTGTGACTGTAGTAGGTTGGTGCTGTGACTGTAGTAGGTTGGTGGTGTGACTGTAGTAGGTTGGTGGTGTGATGGCTGTGACTGTAGTAGGTTGTTAGTGTGATGGCTGTGACTGTAGTAGGTTGGTGGTGTGACTGTAGTAGGTTGGTGGTGTGACTGTAGTAGGTTGGTGGTGTGATGGCTGTGACTGTAGTAGGTTGGTAGTGTGATGGCTGTGACTGTAGTAGGTTGGTGGTGTGACGGCTGTGACTGTAGTAGTTTGGTGGTGTGACTGTAGTAGGTTGGTGGTGTGACTGTAGTAGGTTGGTGGTGTGACGGCTGTGACTGTAGTAGGTTGGTGGTGTGACTGTAGTAGGTTGGTGATGTGACTGTAGTAGGTTGGTGCTGTGACTGTAGTATGTTGGTGGTGTGACTGTAGTAGGTTGGTGGTGTGATGGCTGTGACTGTAGTATGTTGGTAGTGTGATGGCTGTGACTGTAGTAGGCTGGTGGTGTGACTGTAGTAGGTTGGTGGTGTGATGGCTGTGACTGTAGTAGGTTGGTGGTGTGACTGTAGTAGGTTGGTGGTGTGACTGTAGTAGGTTGGTGGTGTGATTGTAGTAGGTTGGTGGTGTGACTGTAGTAGGTTGGTGGTGTGACGGCTGTGACTGTAGTAGGTTGGTGGTGTGACGGCTGTGACTGTAGTAGGTTGGTGGTGTGACTGTAGTAGGCTGGTGGTGTGACTGTAGTAGGTTGGTGGTGTGATGGCTGTGACTGTAGTAGGTTGGTGGTGTGACTGTAGTAGGCTGGTGGTGTGACTGTAGTAGGTTGGTGGTGTGACTGTAGTAGGTTGGTGGTGTGACGGCTGTGACTGTAGTAGGTTGGTGGTGTGACGGCTGTGACTGTAGTAGGTTGGTGGTGTGACTGTAGTAGGCTGGTGGTGTGACTGTAGTAGGTTGGTGGTGTGATGGCTGTGACTGTAGTAGGTTGGTGGTGTGACTGTAGTAGGTTGGTGGTGTGATGGCTGTGACTGTAGTAGGTTGGTGGTGTGACGGCTGTGACTGTAGTAGGTTGGTAGTGTGATGGCTGTGACTGTAGTAGGTTGGTGCTGTGACTGTAGTAGGTTGGTGGTGTGACTGTAGTAGGTTGGTAGTGTGATGGCTGTGACTGTAGTAGGTTGGTAGTGTGATGGCTGTGACTGTAGTAGGTTGGTGCTGTGACTGTAGTAGGTTGGTGGTGTGACTGTAGTAGGTTGGTGGTGTGATGGCTGTGACTGTAGTAGGTTGGTAGTGTGATGGCTGTGACTGTAGTAGGTTGGTGGTGTGACTGTAGTAGGTTGGTGGTGTGACTGTAGTAGGTTGGTGGTGTGACTGTAGTAGGTTGGTGGTGTGATGGCTGTGACTGTAGTAGGTTGGTAGTGTGATGGCTGTGACTGTAGTAGGTTGGTGGTGTGACGGCTGTGACTGTAGTAGTTTGGTGGTGTGACTGTAGTAGGTTGGTGGTGTGACTGTAGTAGGTTGGTGGTGTGACGGCTGTGACTGTAGTAGGTTGGTGGTGTGACTGTAGTAGGTTGGTGATGTGACTGTAGTAGGTTGGTGCTGTGACTGTAGTATGTTGGTGGTGTGACTGTAGTAGGTTGGTGGTGTGATGGCTGTGACTGTAGTATGTTGGTAGTGTGATGGCTGTGACTGTAGTAGGCTGGTGGTGTGACTGTAGTAGGTTGGTGGTGTGATGGCTGTGACTGTAGTAGGTTGGTGGTGTGACGGCTGTGACTGTAGTAGGTTGGTGGTGTGACTGTAGTAGGTTGGTGGTGTGACTGTAGTAGGTTGGTGGTGTGACTGTAGTAGGTTGGTGGTATGACTGTAGTAGGTTGGTGGTGTGATGGCTGTGACTGTAGTAGGTTGGTAGTGTGATGGCTGTGACTGTAGTAGGTTGGTGGTGTGATGGCTGTGACTGTAGTAGGTTGGTAGTGTGACTGTAGTAGGTTGGTGGTGTGACGGCTGTGACTGTATTAGGTTGGTGGTGTGACTGTAGTAGGTTGGTGCTGTGACTGTAGTAGGTTGGTGGTGTGATGGCTGTGACTGTAGTAGGTTGGTGGTGTGACTGTAGTAGGTTGGTGGTGTGATGGCTGTGACTGTAGTAGGTTGGTGGTGTGATGGCTGTGACTGTAGTAGGTTGGTGGTGTGACGGCTGTGACTGTAGTAGGTTGGTGGTGTGACTGTAGTAGGTTGGTGGTGTGACTGTAGTAGGTTGGTGGTGTGACTGTAGTAGGTTGGTGGTGTGATGGCTGTGACTGTAGTAGGTTGGTGGTGTGACGGCTGTGACTGTAGTAGGTTGGTGGTGTGACGGCTGTGACTGTAGTAGGTTGGTGGTGTGACTGCTGTTCCTTCAGATTCAACGATCTACAAGTCCAGTGCAGTTCCATGTGATGGCTGTCATTTGTGTCAGTTTGAATCCCCTGCTTTAGGCACATGTCAAGTTATATTTTCAAGAACATGGCTTGGAAACATCTATAGGATGTATAGCCTAGTACTTCTAGCATAGAAATGACATAGTTCTACTTTCTGACCTCTTCTTCTTTATTATTTATACTCTTAGTCCACTGCAAGGACGTCAAGTCTTGTATTATTGTTTATATTTCAAACCTTTGGAATGACAACCAATTTAACTACAGGATTGGTGTCCCTAAACCGGGACAGTTGTTGCTAATGTGAGCTAATGTGACTAGAATGATGTTGTATACAAAAGCCAACATTCCGGGACATAGACATGTCTTATATGGGCAGAAAGCTTAAATTATTGTTAATCTATCTGCAGTATCCAATTTACAGTAGCGATTACAGCTAAATAAATATCATGCTATTGTTTGAGGAGAGTGCGCAAGAACAAAAAACTTATATCACGACAACTGGTTTGATAGATTCACCTATGAAGGTAAATAATGTACTTACATTCAGTAATCTTGCTCTGATTATCATCCTGAGGGTCCCAGAGATAAAATGTAGCATAGTTTTGTTTTATAAAATTAATTTGTATATTTAAATGTAGGAACTGGGGTCTGCAGTTTGACCCTACTGCTGTCTCTGACTTCACACCCACCCCGACCGGCCCTCTAGATGCGTGAAAATTAGTGTATAAGCTAATGATCCATCATGTATGACATTCCTGGGAGTGTGTAAACTAAACATTTTCATTACCATATCATTTTTGCATGTTCTTTATAGTTATGTACTTGAAAATATATCAATTGACCTATTCGGCACATTTGGGCCAACTCCTGGCAGACTTAATACAACATATTGTGTAGTCATGTAATTCTTCACTTGATCAGTCTGAAGCATTGCACACACACTGCTGCCATCTGTTGGCCACAATCTAAGTTACACCTAGACTCCTATCTGAATGTATGGCCTTTCTCTCAAAGATGTATTATATTTTACCAGATCTAATGTGTTATATTCTCCTATATTCATTTCACATTTCTACAAACGTCAAAGTGTTTCCTTTCAAATGGTACCAACAATATGCATATCCTTGCTTCAGGTCCTAAACTACAGGCAGTTAGATTTGGGTATGACATTTTAGGTCCTGAGCTACAGGCAGTTAGATTTGGGTATGACATTTTAGGTCCTGAGCTACAGGCAGTTAGATTTTGGTATGTCATTTTAGGTCCTGAGCTACAGGCAGTTAGATTTGGGTATGTCATTTTAGGTCCTAAACTACAGGCAGTTAGATTTGGGTATGACATTTTAGGTCCTGAGCTACAGGCAGTTAGATTTGGGTATGTCATTTTAGGTCCTGAGCTACAGGAAGTTAGATTTGGGTATGTCATTTTAGGTCCTGAGCTACAGGCAGTTAGATTTGGGTATGTCATTTTAGGTCCTGAGCTACAGGAAGTTAGATTTGGGTATGTCATTTTAGGTCCTGAGCTACAGGAAGTTAGATTTGGGTATGTCATTTTAGGTCCTGAGCTACAGGAAGTTAGATTTGGGTATGTCATTTTAGGTCCTGAGCTACAGGAAGTTAGATTTGGGTATGTCATTTTAGGTCCTGAGCTACAGGAAGTTAGATTTGGGTATGTCATTTTAGGTCCTGAGCTACAGGAAGTTAGATTTGGGTATGTCATTTTAGGTCCTGAGCTACAGGAAGTTAGATTTGGGTATGTCATTTTAGGTCCTGAGCTACAGGAAGTTAGATTTGGGTATGACATTTTAGGTGAAAATTGAAAAAAAAGGGTCCAATCCTTTAAGAAACAGGAAATAAATTATGGCGCTATATTAGTGCCAACAGAACCTGCATTTTGATTCAATATTTAGATAAAGTTTTATTTGCGCATATAGAATTGTTAAATACATTGACATAATATTGAATTCAGCTGTACATATCTGTAAATGTATATTCTCAATATTCAATTAATTCCTTGTGTATAAACTTTACAAACTTTGATTTATTTTTATAATAAGAATAATATAAAGTTGAAGTTTAACCAAAATGTTTTTTTTTTCGATTTCTCCAAAACAAATTCAGATTCAGGTTTGAAATTAAATACTTTAAAATTCTGTTTCAAAACAACTGTTTGTCAGTTATTAAAAGCTCAATTAAATCAAACCCGCATTTCTGTATTTACGCAGTAGCTCTTTTTCCCATGGTCAACTTAAATCACAGACCGGTCTAGGGTACTGTATATAAACTACAACTACAGACCGGTCTAGGGTACTGTATATAAACTACAGACTGGTCTAGGGTACTGTATATAAACTACAACTATAGACTGGTCTAGGGTACTGTATATAAACTACAGACTGGTCTAGGGTACTGTATATAAACTACAACTACAGCCCGGTCTAGGGTACTGTATATAAACTACAGACTGGTCTAGGGTACTGTATATAAACTACAGACTGGTCTAGGGTACTGTATAAAAACTACAGACTGGTCTAGGGTACTGTATATAAACTACAGCCCGGTCTAGGGTACTGTATATAAACTACAGACTGGTCTAGGGTACTGTATAAAAACTACAGACTGGTCTAGGGTACTGTATATAAACTACAGACTGGTCTAGGGTACTGTATATAAACTACAGACTGGTCTAGGGTACTGTATAAAAACTACAGACTGGTCTAGGGTACTGTATATAAACTACAACTACAGACCGGTCTAGGGTACTGTATAAAAACTACAGACTGGTCTAGGGTACTGTATATAAACTACAACTACAGACCGGTCTAGGGTACTGTATAAAAACTACAGACTGGTCTAGGGTACTGTATATAAACTACAACTATAGACCGGTCTAGGGTACTGTATAAAAACTACAGACTGGTCTAGGGTACTGTATATAAACTACAACTATAGACCGGTCTAGGGTACTGTATATAAACTAGAACTACAGACCGGTCTAGGGTACTGTATATAAACTAGAACTACAGACCGGTCTAGGGTACTGTATATAAACTACAACTACAGACTAGTCTTGGGTACTGTATATAAACTACAACCACAGACCGGTCTAGGGTACTGTATATAAACTACAACTACAGACTAGTCTTGGGTACTGTATATAAACTACAACCACAGACCGGTCTAGGGTACTGTATATAAACTACAACTACAGACTAGTCTTGGGTACTGTATATAAACTACAACCACAGACCGGTCTAGGGTACTGTATATAAACTACAACTACAGACTAGTCTTGGGTACTGTATATAAACTACAACCACAGACCGGTCTAGGGTACTGTATATAAACTACAACTACAGACTAGTCTTGGGTATTGTATATAAACTACAACCACAGACCGGTCTAGGGTACTGTATATAAACTACAACTACAGACTAGTCTTGGGTACTGTATATAAACTACAACCACAGACCGGTCTAGGGTAATGTATATAAACTACAACTACAGACCGGTCTAGGGTACTGTATAAAAACTACAGACTGGTCTAGGGTACTGTATAAAAACTACAACCACAGACCGGTCTATGGTACTGTATATAAACTACAACTACAGACCGGTCTAGGGTACTGTATATAAACTACAACTACAGACTGGTCTAGGGTACTGTATATAAACTACAGACTGGTCTAGGGTACTGTATAAAAACTACAGACTGGTCTAGGGTACTGTATATAAACTACAGACTGGTCTAGGGTACTGTATATAAACTACAACTACAGACTAGTCTTGGGTAATGTATATAAACTACAACTACAGACCGGTCTAGGGTACTGTATATAAACTACAACTACAGCCCGGTCTAGGGTACTGTATATAAACTACAGACTGGTCTAGGGTACTGTATAAAAACTACAGACTGGTCTAGGGTACTGTATAAAAACTACAGACTGGTCTAGGGTACTGTATAAAAACTACAGACTGGTCTAGGGTACTGTATAAAAACTACAGACTGGTCTAGGGTACTGTATAAAAACTACAGACTGGTCTAGGGTACTGTATAAAAACTACAGACTGGTCTAGGGTACTGTATATAAACTACAACTACAGACCGGTCTAGGGTACTGTATAAAAACTACAGACTGGTCTAGGGTACTGTATATAAACTACAACTATAGACCGGTCTAGGGTACTGTATAAAAACTACAGACTGGTCTAGGGTACTGTATATAAACTACAACTATAGACCGGTCTAGGGTACTGTATATAAACTAGAACTACAGACCGGTCTAGGGTACTGTATATAAACTAGAACTACAGACCGGTCTAGGGTACTGTATATAAACTACAACTACAGACTAGTCTTGGGTACTGTATATAAACTACAACCACAGACCGGTCTAGGGTACTGTATATAAACTACAACTACAGACTAGTCTTGGGTACTGTATATAAACTACAACCACAGACCGGTCTAGGGTACTGTATATAAACTACAACTACAGACTAGTCTTGGGTACTGTATATAAACTACAACCACAGACCGGTCTAGGGTACTGTATATAAACTACAACTACAGACTAGTCTTGGGTACTGTATATAAACTACAACCACAGACCGGTCTAGGGTACTGTATATAAACTACAACTACAGACTAGTCTTGGGTACTGTATATAAACTACAACCACAGACCGGTCTAGGGTACTGTATATAAACTACAACTACAGACTAGTCTTGGGTACTGTATATAAACTACAACCACAGACCGGTCTAGGGTAATGTATATAAACTACAACTACAGACCGGTCTAGGGTACTGTATATAAACTACAGACTGGTCTAGGGTACTGTATAAAAACTACAACCACAGACCGGTCTATGGTACTGTATATAAACTACAACTACAGACCGGTCTAGGGTACTGTATATAAACTACAACTACAGACCGGTCTAGGGTACTGTATATAAACTACAGACTGGTCTAGGGTACTGTATATAAACTACAGACTGGTCTAGGGTACTGTATAAAAACTACAGACTGGTCTAGGGTACTGTATATAAACTACAGACTGGTCTAGGGTACTGTATATAAACTACAACTACAGCCCGGTCTAGGGTACTGTATATAAACTACAACTACAGACTGGTCTAGGGTACTGTATATAAACTACAACTACAGACTGGTCTAGGGTACTGTATATAAACTACAACTACAGACTGGTCTAGGGTACTGTATATAAACTACAACTACAGCCCGGTCTAGGGTACTGTATATAAACTACAGACCGGTCTAGGGTACTGTATATAAACTACAACTACAGACCGGTCTAGGGTACTGTATATAAACTACAACTACAGACTGGTCTTGGGTACTGTATAAAAATCTAGACTCACTAGAAGAGCTGATTCCCCTCACAGATATGCTTTCACTTTACCGAATTAGAAGATTACGGACACAGGATGACATTTGTAAATAAAGACACTGTAAACATTGCTATGGTGGGTTTGAATGAATCCCAGCCTTAATAATGGGGTTCACAGATGTGACAGGTAGTTTTTCTACTGTTTGATAATTTCCTCCTCGACCTTTCCTGAGTAAGACCTGTATGTTTTGTATTTAATAATAAATAATATTTTTTCTTTTGTTGCTAAACATCACTCCAGATCACCATACTATGAATATCACTCATTAACATCACTCCATATTACCATACTATGAATGTCACTCATTAACATCACTCCATATAACCATACTATGAATATCACTCATTAACATCACTCCATATTACCATACTATGAATGTCACTCATTAACATCACTCCATATAACCATACTATGAATATCACTCATTAACATCACTCCATATCACCATACTATGAATATCACTCATTAACATCACTCCAGATCACCATACTATGAATATCACTCATTAACATCACTCAGTAATATCACCCAGTAATATCACCCAGTAATTTCACCAAGTATTATCACTCAGTAATATCAACCAGTAATATCACCCAGTAATATCACCCAGTAATATCACTCAGTAATATCACTCAGTAATATCACCCAGTAATATAACTCAGTAATATCACCCAGTAATATAACCCAGTAATATCACCCAGTAATATCACCCAGTAATATCACTCAGTAATATCACCCAGTAGTATCACCCTGTAATATCACCCAGTAATATCACTCAGTAATATCACTCAGTAATATCACCCAGTAATATCACTCTGTAATATCACTCAGTAATATCACTCAGTAATATCACCCAGTAATATCACTCTGTAATATCACTCTGTAATATAACTCAGTAATATCACCCAGTAATATCACCCAGTAATATCACCCAGTAATATCATTCAGTAATATCACCCAGTAAAATCACCCAGTAATATCACCCAGTAATATCACTCAGTAATATCACCCAGTAATATCACCCAGTAATATCACCCAGTAATATCACTCAGTAATAGCACCCAGCAATATCACCCATTAATATCACTCAGTAATATCACCCAGTAATATCACCCAGTAATATCACCCAGTAATATTACCCAGTAATATCTAAATATCTATTTTGCTTTGGTAACCTTTGGTGGTGACATCATTCTGGCCAGGGGCTACCATTTGGTATTTTGGGGTTAGAGAGTTTACTTGTATTTGCAATGCTAGTGTGTTTATGTCTGTGTGTGTGTGTGTGTGTTTATGTCTGTATGTGTGTGCGTGTGTGTGTGTGTGTGTGTGTTTATGTCTGTGTGTGTGTGTGTGTGTTTATGTGTGTGTGTGTTTATGTCTGTGTGTGTGTTTGTATGTGTGCTAGGTAGTAATTAAATGCGTAGACCTCTCCACTATCTCCTCCTCCAGCAGTAGCAGTGACGCACACACACACACACACACACACACACACACACACACACACACACACACACACACACACACACACACACACACACACACACACACACACACACCGATGAGTCACCCAACCCCCAGGATCACCCCTCCTTCACTCCCTCCATCTCTCACTCACTCCCTCCCTCTCTCGCTCCAACCCCCTCTTCCCAGCTCTCCCCATCCTTCTCTTTCTGCCACTCTGTCCCCTCTGTCCCCTCTGTCCCTCTCTCTCTGCCACTCTGTCCCTCTCTCTCTGCCACTCTGTCCCCTCTGTCCCCTCTGTTCCTCTCTCTCTGTCCCCTCTGTTCCTCTCTCCACCACTCTGTCCCCTCTGTCCCTCTCTCTCTGTCCCCTCTGTTCCTCTCTCCGCCACTCTGTCCCCTCTGTTCCTCTCTCTCTGTCCCCTCTGTTCCTCTCTCCACCACTCTGTCCCTCTCTCTCCACCACTCTGTCCCCTCTGTTCCTCTCTCTCTGTCCCCTCTGTTCCTCTCTCCACCACTCTGTCTCTCTCTCTCCACCACTCTGTCCCCTCTGTACCTCTCTCTCTGTCCCCTCTGTTCCTCTCTCCGCCACTCTGTCCCCTCTGTCCCCTCTGTCCCTCTCTCTCTGCCACTCTGTCCCCTCTGTCCCTTCTGTCCCTCTCTCTCCGCCACTCTGTCCCCTCTGTCCCCTCTGTCCCCTCTGTCCCCTCTGTCCCTCTCCCTCCGCCACGCTGTCCCCTCTGTCCCTCTCTCTCCTTTCAACTTCTTTATAGCATACCTGCACAACGTCATAAAACAAAGGTTCACGGCGTTCTGCTTCCGGCAAACTACTTCATGTTTTTAGCAGTTGGTCATGAGCATTGTTAGAAGTACATTGTATGTATATACACTGATTAAGGCAAACATTAGGAACACCTTCCTAACATTGTATTCAGGCTGCTGCGGTGACCGTATTACCGCCACACCGGCGGTCACAAGGCAGTCAAATTCCATGTGACCATTTAGTAATTAGGTTTCTTCAAGCTCTGACGCTGCTGATGGTCATTAGTAACCTACCAAACTTCCTAACTGCCTGGTACTCAGCACTCTATTGTCCCTGTAATCACTCTGACATCAATGCAAATCTAATCGGAAATCTAAATCAAACACTTCATGAGAGCCCATGAGCTCATGTGGCGCAACATTTCTATAGGCTATGCAATTGCGAGAGGAAACGGCCTCTATTGGCCTCTATTAAAAAGAGGAGGATCCCGTCAGCTTTCTATAGGCTAGGCCTATTGCTTGTCTTTACGACAGGAGTATAGCCTGCCTGGCTGCCCTGAAAAGGAACCACGGGATAATCGTCCTCCATTCGCTATTTATTAAGGGCTCTCATTTTTTTGTGTTTTTGTTGTTTTTGGAGCTGCCCCTGATTCGATACAGGTGCATGATAATGGTCCATTCTAAATCAAAAGTGATTTCATATGTATATGTAAAGACCAGATAAAATCAATGGGTGACAATATTAGCCCATCACTTGTGAATGATGCCCAGTTGAAGGCAAGAAACAATGCCTTTTTTTTGCAACTTTTTTCTAATCATAGTCGCACACCTCATTTAACCCATAGGCCCATAGGCTTATATATTTTGATAAGGTTTGTATCACAACTAAAGTGGCCAAATAAAATCTTAAAATTAAGCACATTAATCTGCTTTTTCAAGGGGTGTATAGAGCCTATCTGGCAAACATAAGCTGCATGTGAGTTTCAAGTTTTGGGAGAGATAATTTTCACTATAAAAAATGAATAATTGCATTTGTGGTCACTTTTGATAATGGCGTTTTTCCGCTGATGGAACACTTACTGCCTTGTGCACATTGCTGCGCTTATAATGTGAAGAAACAGACTAATCGTTTGATGCTAGTGGTTGTATTCATTTGGGATCTATCATATCCCACAACTGTCCCAGACTATGTTTGGAAAATGTATTTCTCGCACGGAATAGAACAGGTTGTTTGAACTATGGGGGACATAGGCTAGTGCTTTTGCTGTTCGTTAGGCCTACTCATCTTATGGGCTGACGAAAAGTAAATGCGGACAGTTCTTCCAATGTCTTCAATATGCAGCTCGGGAACTGGATAAGGGCGTTGTGTCCCCGGAGAGTCTGTCTTCACTTGTAGCCTGTGAGAATGACTTGATCATGTGACGGAGAGCCGTATGAGTGAGAGGTCCTTCAAAGCAAACGCAGCAATCAGGGAGAAGGGAACAACAGGAACTGGCCACAAAAGGCATGGATTTTTTTGTTGTTGGATGCATTATAGCCACACAAAGGGGATACCGCTGGGAATTTCGAAGCATTATCAAGTGCTTGTCAATTTGTGAATGAGAGACTGATGAAGTGTGTACAGCCTGCACAAAAAAAACAAAGCAGAGGTCATGCCTTTCAAGCGACTTTTGTCAAATCATCATTAGAGTCGCATCATGCAGCCTTACAACATAAATGTGAAAGACTCCAGTCACCCAAGTCATAGACTGTTCTCTCTGCTGCCGCAAGGCAAGTGGTACCAGAGCGTCAAGTCTAGGACTTAAAGGTTCCTTAACAGCTTCTAACCCCAAGCCATACGACTGCTGAACAGCTTCTACCCCCAAGCCATAAGACTGCTGAACAGCTTCTACCCCCAAGCCATAAGACTGCTGAACAGCTTCTACCCCCAAGCCATAAGACTGCTGAACAGCTTCTACCCCCAAGCCATAAGACTGCTGAACAGCTTCTACCCCCAAGCCATCAGACTGCTGAACAGCTTCTACCCCCAAGCCATCAGACTGCTGAACAGCTTCTACCCCCAAGCCATCAGACTGCTGAACAGCTTCTACCCCCAAGCCATAAGACTGCTGAACAGCTTCTACCCCCAAGCCATAAGACTGCTGAACAGCTTCTACCTCCAATCCATCAGACTGCTGAACAGCTTCTACCCCCAAGCCATCAGACTGCTGAACAGCTTCTACCCCCAAGCCATAAGACTGCTGAACAGCTTCTACCCCCAAGCCATAAGACTGCTGAACAGCTTCTACCCCCAAGCCATCAGACTGCTGAACAGCTTCTACCCCCAAGCCATCAGACTGCTGAACAGCTTCTACCCCCAAGCCATAAGACTGCTGAACAGCTTCTACCCCCAAGCCATCAGACTGCTGAACAGCTTCTACCCCCAAGCCATCAGACTGCTGAACAGCTTCTACCCCCAAGCCATTAGACTGCTGAACAGCTTCTACCCCCAAGCCATCAGACTGCTGAACAGTTTCTACCCCCAAGCCATCAGACTGCTGAACAGCTTCTACCCCCAAGCCATCAGACTGCTGAACAGCTTCTACCCCCAAGCCATCAGACTGCTGAACAGCGTCTACCCCCAAGCCATTAGACTGCTGAACAGCTTCTACCCCCAAGCCATCAGACTGCTGAACAGCTTCTACCTCCAATCCATCAGACTGCTGAACAGCTTCTACCCCCAAGCCATCAGACTGCTGAACAGCTTCTACCCCCAAGCCATAAGACTGCTGAACAGCTTCTACCCCCAAGCCATAAGACTGCTGAACAGCTTCTACCCCCAAGCCATCAGACTGCTGAACAGCTTCTACCCCCAAGCCATCAGACTGCTGAACAGCTTCTACCCCCAAGCCATAAGACTGCTGAACAGCTTCTACCCCCAAGCCATCAGACTGCTGAACAGCTTCTACCCCCAAGCCATCAGACTGCTGAACAGCTTCTACCCCCAAGCCATTAGACTGCTGAACAGCTTCTACCCCCAAGCCATCAGACTGCTGAACAGTTTCTACCCCCAAGCCATCAGACTGCTGAACAGCTTCTACCCCCAAGCCATCAGACTGCTGAACAGCTTCTACCCCCAAGCCATCAGACTGCTGAACAGCGTCTACCCCCAAGCCATTAGACTGCTGAACAGCTTCTACCCCCAAGCCATCAGACTGCTGAACAGCTTCTACCCCCAAGCCATCAGACTGCTGAACAGCTTCTACCCCCAAGCCATCAGACTGCTGAACAGCTTCTACCCCCAAGCCATCAGACTGCTGAACAGCTTCTACCCCCCAAGCCATCAGACTGCTGAACAGCGTCTACCTCCAAGCCATCAGACTGCTGAACAGCTTCTACCCCCCAAGCCATAAGACTGCTGAACAGCTTCTACCCCCAAGCCATCAGACTGCTGAACAGCGTCTACCCCCAAGCCATCAGACTGCTGAACAGCGTCTACCCCCAAGCCATCAGACTGCTGAACAGCTTCTACCCCCAAGCCATCAGACTGCTGAACAGCTTCTACCCCCAAGCCATCAGACTGCTGAACAGCTTCTACCCCCAAGCCATAAGACTGCTGAACAGCTTCTACCCCCAAGCCATAAGACTGCTGAACATCTTCTACCTCCAAGCCATCAGACTGCTGAACAGCTTCTACCCCCAAGCCATCAGACTGCTGAACAGCTTCTACCCCCAAGCCATAAGACTGCTGAACAGCTTCTACCCCCAAGCCATAAGACTGCTGAACAGCTTCTACCCCCAAGCCATCAGACTGCTGAACAGCTTCTACCCCCAAGCCATCAGACTGCTGAACAGCTTCTACCCCCAAGCCATTAGACTGCTGAACAGCTTCTACCCCCAAGCCATCAGACTGCTGAACAGCTTCTACCCCCAAGCCATCAGACTGCTGAACAGCTTCTACCCCCAAGCCATCAGACTGCTGAACAGCTTCTACCCCCAAGCCATCAGACTGCTGAACAGCTTCTACCCCCCAGCCATCAGACTGCTGAACAGCTTCTACCCCCAAGCCATCAGACTGCTGAACAGCTTCTACCCCCAAGCCATCAGACTGCTGAACAGCTTCTACCCCCAAGCCATCAGACTGCTGAACAGCTTCTACCCCCCAAGCCATCAGACTGCTGAACAGCGTCTACCTCCAAGCCATCAGACTGCTGAACAGCTTCTACCCCCCAAGCCATAAGACTGCTGAACAGCTTCTACCCCCAAGCCATCAGACTGCTGAACAGCTTCTACCCCCAAGCCATCAGACTGATCAACAGCTTCTACCCCCAAGCCATCAGACTGCTAAACAGCTTCTACCCCCAAGCCATAAGACTGCTGAACAGCGTCTACCTCCAAGCCATCAGACTGCTGAACAGCTTCTACCCCCCAAGCCATCAGACTGCTGAACAGCTTCTACCCCCAAGCCATCAGACTGCTGAACAGCGTCTACCCCCAAGCCATCAGACTGCTGAACAGCGTCTACCCCCAAGCCATCAGACTGCTGAACAGCTTCTACCCCCAAGCCATCAGACTGCTGAACAGCTTCTACCCCCAAGCCATCAGACTGCTGAACAGCTTCTACCCCCAAGCCATAAGACTGCTGAACAGCTTCTACCCCCAAGCCATAAGACTGCTGAACATCTTCTACCTCCAAGCCATCAGACTGCTGAACAGCTTCTACCCCCAAGCCATCAGACTGCTGAACAGCTTCTACCCCCAAGCCATAAGACTGCTGAACAGCTTCTACCCCCAAGCCATAAGACTGCTGAACAGCTTCTACCCCCAAGCCATCAGACTGCTGAACAGCTTCTACCCCCAAGCCATCAGACTGCTGAACAGCTTCTACCCCCAAGCCATTAGACTGCTGAACAGCTTCTACCCCCAAGCCATCAGACTGCTGAACAGCTTCTACCCCCAAGCCATCAGACTGCTGAACAGCTTCTACCCCCAAGCCATCAGACTGCTGAACAGCTTCTACCCCCAAGCCATCAGACTGCTGAACAGCTTCTACCCCCCAAGCCATCAGACTGCTGAACAGCGTCTACCTCCAAGCCATCAGACTGCTGAACAGCTTCTACCCCCCAAGCCATAAGACTGCTGAACAGCTTCTACCCCCAAGCCATCAGACTGCTGAACAGCTTCTACCCCCAAGCCATCAGACTGATCAACAGCTTCTACCCCCAAGCCATCAGACTGCTAAACAGCTTCTACCCCCAAGCCATAAGACTGCTGAACAGCTTCTACCCCCAAGCCATCAGACTGCTGAACAGGTTCTACCCCCCCAAGCCAGCAGACTGCTGAACAGCTTCTACCCCCAATCCATCAGACTGCTGAACAGCTTCTACCCCCAAGCCATCAGACTGCTGAACAGCGTCTACCCCCAAGCCATCAGACTGCTAAACAACTTCTACCCCCAAGCCATCAGACTGCTGAACAGCTTATACCCCCAAGCCATCAGACTGCTGAACAGCTTCTACCCCCAAGTCATCAGACTGCTGAACAGCTTCTACCCCCAAGCCATCAGACTGCTGAACAGCTTCTACCCCCAAGCCATCAGACTGCTGAACAGCGTCTACCCCCAAGCCATCAGACTGCTGAACAGCTTCTACCCCCAAGCCATCAGACTGCTGAACAGCTTCTACCCCCAAGCCATCAGACTGCTGAACAGCTTCTACCCCCAAGCCATCAGACTGCTGAACAGCTTCTACCCCCAAGTCATCAGACTGCTGAACAGCTTCTACCCCCAAGCCATCAGACTGCTGAACAGCGTCTACCTCCAAGCCATCAGACTGCTGAACAGCTTCTACCCTCAAGCCATCAGACTGCTGAACAGCGTCTACCCCCAAGCCATCAGACTGCTGAACAGCGTCTACCTCCAAGCCATCAGACTGCTGAACAGCTTCTACCCCCAAGCCATCAGACTGCTGAACAGCGTCTACCCC
The DNA here is from genome assembly GCF_045791955.1 of Oncorhynchus clarkii lewisi. NCBI lineage: Eukaryota > Metazoa > Chordata > Actinopteri > Salmoniformes > Salmonidae > Oncorhynchus > Oncorhynchus clarkii. The sequence continues at coordinate 46,864,579 of NC_092175.1, read as the reverse complement.
CAAGCAATCAGACAGCTGAACAGCTTCTACCTCCAAGCCATAAGACTGCTGAACAGCTTCTACCCCCAAGCCATCAGACTGCTGAACAGCGTCTACCCCCAAGCCATCAGACTGCTGAACAGCGTCTACCTCCAAGCCATCAGACTGCTGAACAGCTTCTACGCCCAAGCCATAAGACTGCTGAACAGCTTCTACCCCCAAGCCATCAGACTGCTGAACAGCTTCTACCCCCCCAAGCCATCAGACTGCTGAACAGCTTCTAACTCCAAGCCATCAGACTGCTGAACAGCGTCTACCCCCAAGCCATCAGACTGCTTAACAACTTCTACCCCCAAGCCATCAGACTGCTGAACAGCTTCTACCCCCAAGCCATCAGACTGCTGAACAGCTTCTACCCCCAAGTCATCAGACTGCTGAACAGCTTCTACCCCCAAGCCATCAGACTGCTGAACAGCTTCTACTCCCAAGCCATCAGACTGCTGAACAGCGTCTACCCCCAAGCCATCAGACTGCTGAACAGCTTCTACCTCCAAGCCATAAGACTGCTGAACAGCTTCTACCCCCAAGCCATCAGACTGCTGAACAGCGTCTACCCCCAAGCCATCAGACTGCTGAACAGCGTCTACCTCCAAGCCATCAGACTGCTGAACAGCTTCTACACCCAAGCCATAAGACTGCTGAACAGCTTCTACCCCCAAGCCATCAGACTGCTGAACAGCTTCTACCCCCCCAAGCCATCAGACTGCTGAACAGCTTCTACCCCCAAGCCATCAGACTGCTGAACAGCGTCTACCCCCAAGCCATCAGACTGCTGAACAGCGTCTACCTCCAAGCCATCAGACTTCTGAACAGCTTCTACCCCCAAGCCATCAGACTGCTGAACAGCGTCTACCCCCAAGCCATCAGACTGCTGAACAGCTTCTACCCCCAAGCCATAAGACTGCTGAACAGCTTCTACCCCCCAAGCCATCAGACTGCTGAACAGCTTCTACCTCCAAGCCATCAGACTGCTGAACAGCTTCTACCCCCAAGCCATCAGACTGCTGAACAGCTTCTACCCCCCAAGCCATAAGACTGCTGAACAGCTTCTACCCCCAAGCCATCAGACTGCTGAACAGCTTCTACCCCCAAGCCATCAGACTGCTGAACAGCGTCTACCCCCAAGCCATCAGACTGCTGAACAGCTTCTACCCCCAAGCCATCAGACTGCTGAACAGCTTCTACCCCCAAGCCATCAGACTGCTGAACAGCTTCTACCCCCAAGCCATCAGACTGCTGAACAGCTTCTACCCCCAAGCCATCAGACTGCTGAACGGCTTCTACCCCCAAGCCATAAGACTGCTGAACAGCTTCTACCCCCAAGCCATCAGACAGCTGAACAGCTTCTACCCCCAAGCCATCAGACTGCTGAACAGCTTCTACCCCCAAGCCATCAGACTGCTGAACAGCGTCTACCCCCAAGCCATCAGACTGCTGAACAGCTTCTACCCTCAAGCCATCAGACTGCTGAACAGCTTCTACCCCCAAGCCATCAGACTGCTGAACAGCGTCTACCCCCAAGCCATCAGACTGCTGAACAGCGTCTACCTCCAAGCCATCAGACTTCTGAACAGCTTCTACCCCCAAGCCATCAGACTGCTGAACAGCGTCTACCCCCAAGCCATCAGACTGCTGAACAGCTTCTACCCCCAAGCCATAAGACTGCTGAACAGCTTCTACCCCCCAAGCCATCAGACTGCTGAACAGCTTCTACCTCCAAGCCATCAGACTGCTGAACAGCTTCTACCCCCAAGCCATCAGACTGCTGAACAGCTTCTACCCCCCAAGCCATAAGACTGCTGAACAGCTTCTACCCCCAAGCCATCAGACTGCTGAACAGCTTCTACCCCCAAGCCATCAGACTGCTGAACAGCGTCTACCCCCAAGCCATCAGACTGCTGAACAGCTTCTACCCCCAAGCCATCAGACTGCTGAACAGCTTCTACCCCCAAGCCATCAGACTGCTGAACAGCTTCTACCCCCAAGCCATCAGACTGCTGAACAGCTTCTACCCCCAAGCCATCAGACTGCTGAACAGCTTCTACCCCCAAGCCATCAGACTGCTGAACGGCTTCTACCCCCAAGCCATAAGACTGCTCAACAGCTTCTACCCCCAAGCCATCAGACAGCTGAACAGCTTCTACCCCCAAGCCATCAGACTGCTGAACAGCTTCTACCCCCAAGCCGTCAGACTGCTTGTTACGTTCCCCAGTTTGTGTTGTAGTTTGTGTACTTGCATGTGTTTATTTCAGGAAATGGCTTCCTGAAATCCCTCAAGCAGCTGATTGGTCGACTCCAGGGCTAATTGGAGAGCTGACCCCGCCCCCTCGTCAAGACACAGCTGTCTCCAGTTACATTCATTCTGAAGCTATATAAAAGCCAGTGTTCTGTTCAGGAGAGAGAGATTTTGGAGGTAGGGATTGCTGAGAGAGATTTTGCTAGAGAGATTTTGCTGAGGTCATTGCTGAGCGATTGTTTGTGATAGAGAGTTTTTGCTAGAGGTTGATTTTGCTGGGAGTTCATTGCTGAGAGTGGGTATGTTCTGTGAGTTTGTTGCTCAGAGCTCACAGCTCATGATGAGGGGCGAACTTCATCAACATTAGATATGATGGTTATTTGATGTCCTCTGTTTCTCAGTTTGTTTGTAAAATTGTTTAATATTCTGTTTCATTTGTTCCCAGGGGAGAAGGGGAAGGCACCTTGGGAGTGCTTAGGCAAGAGGCCCGCGGGCATACACATACCCGTAGTATATTCACTGTCTAGGCACACTAGGTAAGACCTGGGTGGACCACTCCCTGTATTTTGGTTAGGGCACCAGGTGGTGCTAAATTAGGTAAGTAGTGGGTAGGCAGGTAAGATAGGAGAGGGGGGGGCTTTGAGATTTACTTTCTTTGCTTTGGTTCCGTCCAGCCCTTTTCCCCATATTACCGTGTACAGGAATAAAGTCCTTGTAAACGGTACCACATTCTGCCTGTTGTCATCCTTACTCGCACCTACAGTCCATACCTTTTTTACTTCACAGGGAGTTTAGTTGTAGCAGGGTGTTGCGTTCCCTCTTCATAGAGGCGTGCGTAACATAATGGGGGCTCATCCAGGATTTTTCCATTAAACCCACCGGACCCTGCTGCTCTGAGCTCTCTGTGGTTAGTGATTGAGGTGTGATGGTAGGTTGTGAGTTTGGATGACTTGTTTAGTTAGTGTGTTCAGGAGACTGCATTGTATAAGATGGCTGCATCAGCCATCTCTAAGTTTTTTGAAGCGCCCTCTATTGATTGTTTTGTGAGGTTTCGTAAAGTAGACCTTATAGCTATAGCTGACCATTATGGATTGGACAGCTTCTACCCCCAAGCCATCAGACTGCTGAACAGCGTCTACCCCCAAGCCATCAGACTGCTGAACAGCTTCTACCCCCAAGCCATCAGACTGCTGAACAGCTTCTACCCTCAAGCCATCAGACTGCTGAAGAGCTTCTACCCCCAAGCCATCAGACTGCTGAACAGCTTCTACCCCCAAGCCATCAGACTGCTGAACAGCTTCTACCCCCAAGCCATCAGACTGCTGAACAGCTTCTACCCCCCCAAGCCATCAGACTGCTGAACAGCTAAACCAATCAAATGGCCACCCGGACAATTTGATTAAACAGTGCTGCTATTCAATGTTTATTATCTATTTATAGTCACTTTACAAATTACCTCGACTAACCTGCACCCCCGCAGATTGACTCTGTACCGGTACCCCTGTATATAGGCTCCACATTGACTCTGTACCGGTACCCCTGTATATAGCCTCCACATTGACTCTGTACCGGTACCCCTGTATATAGCCTCCACATTGACTCTGTACCGGTACCCCCTGTATATAACCTCCACATTGACTCTGTACCGGTACCCCCTGTATATAACCTCCACATTGACTCTGTACCGTAACACCATGTATATAGCCTCCACATTGACTCAGTACCGTAACACCCTGTATATAGGCTCCACAATGACTCGGTACCGTAACACCCTGTATAAAGGCTCATTATAGTTATGTAAATGTGTTGTGTTACTTTTTGATTGATTAGATTTTATTACTTTAGTGTATTTAGTAAATACTTTATTACCTTTATTTCTTTGATATGCATTGCGGGTTAAGGGCTTGTAAGTAAGCATTTCACTGTAAGGTGAAATGTTTGTCACATGTTGTTTTTGGCGCATGTGACAAATATCAATTGATTTGATATTCAAAACATATCAAAACCAAAACATAGAGCCCAACGTTTGGGACTGCTGAACAGCGTCTACCCCCAAGCCATCAGACTGCTGAACAGCTTCTACCCTCAAGCCATCAGACTGCTGAACAGCTTCTACCCCCAAGCCATCAGACTGCTGAACAGCTTCTACCTCCAAGCCATCAGACTGCTGAACAGCTTCTACCCCCAAGCCATCAGACTGCTGAACAGCGTCTACCCCCAAGCCATCAGACTGCTGAACAGCGTCTACCTCCAAGCCATCAGACTTCTGAACAGCTTCTACCCCCAAGCCATCAGACTGCTGAACAGCGTCTACCCCAAAGCCATCAGACTGCTGAACAGCTTCTACCCCCAAGCCATAAGACTGCTGAACAGCTTCTACCCCCCAAGCCATCAGACTGCTGAACAGCTTCTACCTCCAAGCCATCAGACTGCTGAACAGATTCTACCCCCAAGCCATCAGACTGCTGAACAGCTTCTACCCCCCAAGCCATAAGACTGCTGAACAGCTTCTACCCCCAAGCCATCAGACTGCTGAACAGCTTCTACCCCCAAGCCATCAGACTGCTGAACAGCGTCTACCCCCAAGCCATCAGACTGCTGAACAGCTTCTACCCCCAAGCCATCAGACTGCTGAACAGCTTCTACCCCCAAGCCATCAGACTGCTGAACAGCTTCTACCCCCAAGCCATCAGACTGCTGAACAGCTTCTACCCCCAAGCCATCAGACTGCTGAACAGCTTCTACCCCCAAGCCATCAGACTGCTGAACAGCTTCTACCCCCAAGCCATAAGACTGCTGAACAGCTTCTACCCCCAAGCCATCAGACAGCTGAACAGCTTCTACCCCCAAGCCATCAGACTGCTGAACAGCTTCTACCCCCAAGCCGTCAGACTGCTTGTTACGTTCCCCAGTTTGTGTTGTAGTTTGTGTACTTGCATGTGTTTATTTCAGGAAATGGCTTCCTGAAATCCCTCAAGCAGCTGATTGGTCGACTCCAGGGCTAATTGGAGAGCTGACCCCGCCCCCTCGTCAAGACACAGCTGTCTCCAATTATACATTCATTCTGAAGCTATATAAAAGCCAGTGTTCTGTTCAGGAGAGAGAGATTTTGGAGGTAGGGATTGCTGAGAGAGATTTTGCTAGAGAGATTTTGCTGAGGTCATTGCTGAGCGATTGTTTGTGATAGAGAGTTTTTGCTAGAGGTTGATTTTGCTGGGAGTTCATTGCTGAGAGTGGGTATGTTCTGTGAGTTTGTTGCTCAGAGCTCACAGCTCATGATGAGGGGCGAACTTCATCAACATTAGATATGATGGTTATTTGATGTCCTCTGTTTCTCAGTTTGTTTGTAAAATTGTTTAATATTCTGTTTCATTTGTTCCCAGGGGAGAAGGGGAAGGCACCTTGGGAGTGCTTAGGCAAGAGGCCCGCGGGCATACATATACCCGTAGTATATTCACTGTCTAGGCACACTAGGTAAGACCTGGGTGGACCACTCCCTGTATTTTGGTTAGGGCACCAGGTGGTGCTAAATTAGGTAAGTAGTGGGTAGGCAGGTAAGATAGGAGAGGGGGGGGGCTTTGAGATTTACTTTCTTTGCATTGGTTCCGTCCAGCCCGTTTCCCCATATTACCGTGTACAGGAATAAAGTCCTTGTAAACGGTACCACATTCTGCCTGTTGTCATCCTTACTCGCACCTACAGTCCATACCTTTTTTACTTCACAGGGAGTTTAGTTGTAGCAGGGTGTTGCGTTCCCTCTTCATAGAGGCGTGCGTAACATAATGGGGGCTCATCCGGGATTTTTCCATTAAACCCACTGGACTCTGCTGCTCTGAGCTCTCTGTGGTTAGTGATTGAGGTGTGATGGTAGGTTGTGAGTTTGGATGACTTGTTTAGCTAGTGTGTTCAGGAGACTGCATTGTATAAGATGGCTGCATCAGCCATCTCTAAGTTTTTTGAAGCGCCCTCTATTGATTGTTTTGTGAGGTTTCGTAAAGTAGACCTTATAGCTATAGCTGACCATTATGGATTGGACAGCTTCTACCCCCAAGCCATCAGACTGCTGAACAGCGTCTACCCCCAAGCCATCAGACTGCTGAACAGCTTCTACCCCCAAGCCATCAGACTGCTGAACAGCTTCTACCCTCAAGCCATCAGACTGCTGAACAGCTTCTACCCCCAAGCCATCAGACTGCTGAACAGCTTCTACCCCCAAGCCATCAGACTGCTGAACAGCTTCTACCCCCAAGCCATCAGACTGCTGAACAGCTTCTACCCCCCCAAGCCATCAGACTGCTGAACAGCTAAACCAATCAAATGGCCACCCGGACAATTTGATTAAACAGTGCTGCTATTCAATGTTTATTATCTATTTATAGTCACTTTACAAATTACCTCGACTAACCTGCACCCCCGCAGATTGACTCGGTACCGGTAGCCCCTGTTTATAGTCTCCACATTGACTCTGTACCGGTACCCCTGTATATAGGCTCCACATTGACTCTGTACCGGTACCCCTGTATATAGCCTCCACATTGACTCTGTACCGGTACCCCTGTATATAGCCTCCACATTGACTCTGTACCGGTACCCCCTGTATATAACCTCCACATTGACTCTGTACCGGTACCCCCTGTATATAACCTCCACATTGACTCTGTACCGTAACACCCTGTATATAGCCTCCACATTGACTCAGTACCGTAACACCCTGTATATAGCCTCCACATTGACTCAGTACCGTAACACCCTGTATATAGGCTCCACAATGACTCTGTACCGTAACACCCTGTATAAAGGCTCATTATAGTTATGTAAATGTGTTGTGTTACTTTTTGATTGATTAGATTTGATTACTTTAGTGTATTTAGTAAATATTTTATTACCTTTATTTCTTTGATATGCATTGCGGGTTAAGGGCTTGTAAGTAAGCATTTCACTGTAAGGTGAAATGTTTGTCACATGTTGTTTTTGGCGCATGTGACAAATATCAATTGATTTGATATTCAAAACATATCAAAACCAAAACATGGAGCCCAACGTTTGTATCTAAAGTTACATTAATAACTCTACATGAAGCATATAAGAGTACCTGCTTGTTAATCGCTCAACACAGAATAGCTGCATGTGAATAGCCCTCAAATATTTTGAAGAAAATATCCTGTCTATTTTATTCATCTTTGTTCAATTGTATTCCTCATACTATAAAATAATATAAAATAATGTAAAATAATGCCATGAAAACAAATCTTGTCTGTTAAATGAACACAGCCATTTGGCATAGCCAGATCAGGACCTAACACAAGGACAACTCAGAGTCTGTTCTTCTGAAATAGATTACATTTTCTTCATATCGTGTTTCTTTAGACCTGTCTAAAATAAATAATGGATTTATTGTGATGGTGTAGGTAGACTATATTACATGGATTTATTGTGATGGTGTAGGTAGACTATATTACATGGATTTATTGTGATGGTGTAGACTATATTACATGGATTTATTGTGATGGTGTAGACTATATTACATGGATTTATTGTGATGGTGTAGACTATATTTAGGCTGTAACGTAACAAAATGAGGAACAGGTATTTGAAAACTTTCCAAAGGCACTGCATGTTGTTCTCTAGAACGTATAACAATAACTCAGATGATTTAATCATACCGTTGAATTTGGAAGTTTACATACACCTTAGCCAAGTACATTTAAAGTCAGTTTTTCACAATTCCTGACAATTAATCCTAGTAAAAATGTCCTGTCTTAGGTCAGTTTGGATCACCACTTTATTTTAAGAATGTGAAATGTCAGAATAATAGTAGAGAGAATTATTTATTTCAGCTTTTATTTCTTTCAGCACTTTCATCACCCAGTGAGTCAGAAGTTCACATACACTCAATTAGTATTTGGTAGCATTGCCTTTAAATTGTTTAATTACGGCTAGACGTTCCGTTAGCAGAACGCTTTGACAACATCCGGTGAAATTACAGAGAGCAGACTTCTTGCAGAAACCCCAGCCTTACTGATCATTCCATACAACACAAATTGATTTGATTATTTATTTAATAACTAACTAAATGATAACACAGGATACACACACACGCACAGTATTGGTTATTAATTAGACATTGAATATGATGAAAATAGGTCCCTAGCAGACTAACACAATATGGCACTTGTTACAAAATATGGATAGTTAACCTGTTACGGCTAGACAACATCCGATGAAATGGCAGAGAGCCAAATTCAAAAAAATTATTAGAAATGTTTAACTTTCATTAAATCACAAATGCAATACACCAAATTAAAGCTTCTCTAGGATAGAGGACAGCATTTTGAATTTTGGATGAAAAGCAAATTCAACTGCCTGCTACTTGAAGATAAGATATGCATATTACTAGTAGATTTGGATAGAAAACACTCTGAAATTTCTAAACTGTTTGAATCATGTCTGTGAGTATAACAGAACTTATGTAGCAGGCAAAACCCAGAGGACAAACCAGAGGACAAACCATTCAGATTTTTTTGTTGTTGAGGTCACTCTCGTTTCAATGGATTTTATTTGGGAATCTGGATTTCTAAGGGACTTGCAGTTCCTACCGCTTCCACTGGATGTCACCAGTCTTTAGAAATTGGTTGAGGTTATTCCTTTGTGTAATGAAGAAGTACGGCCATCTTGAACGAGGGTCACTTCATGTGTACTGTTTGATAGAGGAGCATGACCAGAAAGCTAGCGTCAGTTTGTTGTCTTCCTGTATTGAACACAGATCAGAAGAAGCTCGTCAAAGGCATGATTTCTATTTTTATTTCTAGGTTTTGTGTCGCGCCTGCAGGGTTGAAATATGTTTTCTCTCTTTTGTTTACTATGGTGCTATCCTCAGATAATAGCATCGTTTGCTTTCGCCGAAAAGCCTTTTTGAAATCTGACACGTATCCCAATCCGTCCCACATATCCCAGAGAGTTCTTGTTGCCACCTTCTTGTTAATCTAGCCACCGTGTCAGATTTCAAAAAGGCTTTACGGCGAAAGCGAAAGCAAAGCATGCGATTATCTGAAGACAGCACCTCACCATACAAACACATGAAATCACATTTCAATCAAGCAGGTGCTATAATTATAATTAATGCCTTTACCTATGAAGATCTTCTTCTGTTGGCACTCCAATATGTCCCAGAAACATCACAAATGGTCCTTTTTTTCGATAAACTCCATCTTTATATCCCCAAAATGTCAATTTATTTGGTGCGTTTGATTCAGAAATACGTTGGTTCCAACTCGCCCAACATGACTACAAATGATCTAATAAGTTACCTATAAACTTGGTCCAAACATTTCAAACAACTTTCGTAATCCAACTTTTAGGTATCCTAAAACGTAAATAATCTATAAAATTTCAGACGGAATATACTGTGTTCAATAGCGTGCTTCTACACCTGCATTGCTTGCTGTTTGGGGTTTTAGGCTGGGTTTCTGTACAGCACTTTGAAATATCAGCTGATGTACAAAGGGCTATATAAATAAATTTGATTTGAATAGCCGATAAAATCAACGTGACCTGGAGTGCGCAAAAAACAAAAGAGTACACTTGGCTTGACACTCAGAAAGGAAAGGGCTACTTCTTCATTTCTCAAAGGAAAAACATCATCCAATTTCTAAAGACTGTTGACATCTAGTGGAAGTCATAGGAACTGCAACCAGGTGGCTCAAAAATCTAGTTCCCCATAGAAACCGTATAGAAAACACAGTCACCTCAATTTGTTTTCCTGGATGGTTTGCCCTCGGAGTTTCGCCTGCCAAATAAGTTCTGTTATACTCACAGACATACTGTTAGCAGTATTAGAAACTTTGGAGTGTTTTCTATCCAAATCTACCAATTATATGCATATCCTTGATTCTGGGCCTGAGTAGCAGGCAGTTTACTTTGGGTACGCTTTTTATCCAGATGTGAAAATAATGCCCCCTGTCCCAAAGAGGTTTAACTTGGGTCAAACACTTTGCATCCCACAATAAGATGGGTGAATTTTGACCCATTCCTCCTGACAGAGCTGGTGTAACTGAGTCAGGTTTGTAGGCTCCCTTGTTTTCACACACCTTTTCAGTGCACCAGTCCCTCCTGCAGCAATGCACCCCCACAACATGATGCTGCCACCCCCGTGCTTCAGGGTTGGGATGGCGTTCTTCGGCTTACAAGCCTCCCCCTTTTTCCTCCAAACATAACGATGGTCATTATGGCCATACAGTTCTATTTTTGTTTCATCAGACCAGAGGACATTTCTCCAAAAAGTACGATCTTAGTCCCCATGTGCAGTTGCAAACGTAGTCTGGCTTTTTTATGGCGGTTTTGGAGCAGTGGCTTCTTCCTTGCTGAGCGGCCTTTCAGGTTATGTCGATATAGGACTCGTTTTACTGTGGATATAGATAATTTTGTACCTGTTTCCTCCAGCATCTTCACAAGGTCCTTTGCTGTTGTTCTGGGATTGATTTGCACTTTTTGCACCAAAGTACGTTCATCTCTAGGAGACAGAACGCGTCTCCTTCCTGAGCGGTATGACGGCTGCGTGGTCCCATGGTGTTTAAACTTGCGTACTATTGTTTGTACAGATGAATGTGGTACCTTCCTGCGTTTGGAAATTGCTCCCAAGGATGAACCAGACTTGTCGAGGTCTACAATTTTTTTCTGAGGACTTGGCTGATTTCTTTTGATTTTCTCATGATGTCAAGCAAAGAGGCCCTGAGTTTGAAGGTAGGCGTTGAAATACATCCACAGGTAAACCTCCAATTGACTCAAATCATGTCAATTAGCCTATCAGAAGCTTCTAAAGCCATGACATTTTCTGGATCTTTCCAAGCTGTTTAAAGGCACAGTCAACTTAGTGTATGTAAACTTCTGACCCTCTGGAATTGTAATACAATTAATTATAAGTAAAATAATCTGTCTGTTAACAATTGTTCAAAAAATTGTTTGTGTCATGAACAAAGTAGATGTCTTAACCGACTTGCCAAAAATATAGTTTGTTAACAAGATTTGTGGAGTGGTTGAAAAACTAGTTTTAATGACTCCAACCTGAGTGGATGTAAACTTCCCACTTCAACTCCATGAAATTTGGACCGTGTCCTTGCTTACAAATGGGGATCTGGACCGAAAGCTGTCTTTTAAATATCAGATTGATGAATTAGTCAAAAAGCTGACAATAAAAATGGGCTTCTTCAATAGAAATTTGTTCCTGCCTCTCGCTTATGTCAGGTTGATGCTGTACATTGTTATGTTTTCATTTCTAATGCCCTTTTATAAAAAGTCCCTCTGTTCCTAACATCTTTACTAAACTATAGATATACAAGTTACCACCCCCGGTCTTAACTCTGGAAATCGCTTGGTCTCTACGGAGTTAGGTATACAAGCTTTCAGTTTTCTTGCACTTTATTTGTTTATTAAGAACAAGAGAGAGAAGAAGAGATGGGCAGATAGAGAAGAAGAAGAGATGGACATACAGAGAGAAAAAGAGATGGCCAGACAAAGGGAGAAGAAGGAGAGATGGACAGATAGAGAAGAAGAAGAGGTGGGCAGATAGAGAAGAAGAAGAGGTGGGCAGATAGAGAAGAAGAAGAGGTGGGCAGATAGAGAAGAAGAAGAGGTGGGCAAATAGAGAGAGAGAGAGAGAAGAAGAGATGGACATACAGAGAGAAGAAGAGATGGCCAGACAAATGGAGAAGAAGGAGAGATGGACAGATAGAGAAGAAGAAGAGATGGACATACAGAGAGAAGAAGAGGTGGGCAGATAGAGAAGAAGAAGAGATGGCCAGACAAAGGGAGAAGAAGGAGAGATGGACAGATAGAGAGAGAGAGAATAAGAGATGGGCAGTTAAGCAGGTGTAGAGAGCAGAGACTGTGAAGAGTGAGATATCGAGAGAAAAGGGTAATATTTCATGTTCATTGCTCTTTTCGTTTATGATACGAGTGGGAAGAGAGAGAGAGCATCACATTTATGACTCATATAATTGTGTGCCCAACCTCCACACCACCAGCACTCTGTGTACACAGACACACTGCATCTGCTGCAGGAAAACAAAAGTCAATTTTAGGCATTGCTTGGTGTGGTTATCCCATTAGTTACACACAAAAAACTGCAGCAGGGAAGAGGAGGGACAATATGCTGTGTGTGTCATCCCCTGAGAGATAGAAGTCATAAAACAGACATAATATTAACGTTGGAGATGTATTTCTGTTCAACAAGTCTTCAACACAGAGCATACCATATCTATTGTCTTGTTATTATTATGATATTTACAGACATGTTCAGACCCCTTCGCCCCATAGTATCTCTTCCCCATAGTCTCTCTTCCCCATAGTATCTCTTCCCCATAGTATCTCTTCCCCATAGTATCTCTTCCCCATAGTATCTCTTCCCCATAGTATCTCTTCCCCATAGTATCTCCGCCCCATAGTATCTCTTCCCCATAGTATCTCCTCCCCATAGTATCTCCTCCCCATAGTATCTCCTCCCCATAGTATCTCCTCCCCATAGTATCTCTTCCCCATAGTATCTCTTCCTCATAGTATCTCCTCTCCATAGTATCTACTCCCCATAGTATCTCCTCCCCATAGTATCTCCTCCCCATAGTATATCCTCCCCATAGTATCTCCTCCCCATAGTATCTCTTCCCCATAGTATCTCCTCCCCATAGTATCTCTTCCCCATAGTATCTCCTCCCCATAGTATCTCTTCCCCATAGTATCTCCTCCCCATAGTATCGCCTTCCCCATAGTATCTCCTCCCCATAGTATCGCCTTCCCCATAGTATCTCCTCCCCATAGTATCTCCTCCCCATAGTATCTCTTCCCCATAGTATCTCTTCCCCATAGTATCTCTTCCCCATAGTATCTCTTCCCCATAGTACATCTTCCCCATAGTATCTCCTCCACATAGTCTCCTCCCCATAGTATCTCTTCCCCATAGTATCTCCTCCACATAGTCTCCTCCCCATAGTATCTCCTCCCCATAGTATCTCCTCCCCATAGTATCTCCTCCCCATAGTATCTCTTCCCCATAGTATCTCCTCCCCATAGTATCTCTTCCCCATAGTATCTCCTCCCCATAGTATCTCTTCCCCATAGTATCTCGTCCACATAGTCTCCTCCACATAGTCTCCTCCCCATAGTATCTCTTCCCCATAGTATCTCCTCCCCATAGTATCTCCTCCCCATAGTATCTCCTCCCCATAGTATCTCTTCCCCATAGTATCTCCTCCCCATAGAATGTTGTAGTGTCATGTTAATGGGGTTCTAACATGGCTGTTATAGAATGTTGTAGTGTCATGTTAATGGGGTTCTAACATGGCTGTTATAGAATGTTGTAGTGTCATGTTAATGGGGTTCTAACATGGCTGTTATAGAATGTTGTAGTGTCATGTTAATGGGGTTCTAACATGGCTGTTATAGAATGTTGTAGTGTCATGTTAATGAGGTTCTAACATGGCTGTTATAGAATGTTGTAGTGTCATGTTAATGGGGTTCTAACATGGCTGTTATAGAATGTTGTAGTGTCATGTTAATGGGGTTCTAACATGGCTGTTATAGAATGTTGTAGTGTCATGTTAATGGGGTAGTGTCATGTTAATTCTGTCTGTAGGTCTCTCTGTCTGCAGGTCTCTGTCTGTAGGTCTCTGTCTGTAGTTCTCTCTGTCTGTAGGTGTATGTCTGTAAATCTCTCTGTCTGTAAGTGTCTCTGTCTGTAGTTCTCTCTGTCTGTAGGTGTCTCTCTCTGTATTTGTCTCTGTCTGTAGGTTTCTGTAGGTCTCTGTCTCTACTTCTCTGTCTCTAGATCTCTATATGTAGGTCTCTGTAGGTCTCTCTGTCTGTACGTCTCTGTCTCTAGATCTCTGTCTCTAGATCTCTATCTGTAGGTCTCTGTAGGTCTCTGTCTGTAGGTTTCTGTAGGTCTCTCTGTATGTAGGTCTCTGTCTCTAGGTCTCTGTCTCTAGATCTCTATCTGTAGGTCTCTGTAGGTCTCTCTCTGTGGGTCTCTGTAGGTGTCTGTCTGTTGGTCTCTCTGATAGGATGCCAACTAAATGACTTAAGAGTGGAATGTTGACATTTTCTAAGCCCGTGGCAGGACGGCGTTCGCGCTTGTTGGATGCATCTCCGCCTTGTTGTTTGACGTTATGCAACTTGCCGGTGTTTCCCGGAGCTCCCCCATCTGGTAGCGGAGTCGAAGGAGCACAGCAAGAGGAGCATGACAATCAACTATGGTCGCATGTCACGAGCCGTGGAAGACGAAAACATCGGCCTCCCGCAAAGCAGTCTACACTCCCAACGAAAGACCCGGAGTGGATGCAAACAACAAATAGTTTCGCTGCCCTGGAGCCTGATCTTCCTGCACCTTCGTCGATGGGGGTACGAGTGTCTGCGGTCGCAGTGCCCACTCCTACGATTTCTAAGTCGACGTCGGCAACCTCCAGAGCAGGTACGGGAGGTTGCCGACGTCGACTTAGAAATCGTAGGAGTGGGCACTGCGACCGCAGACACTCGTCTGCATCCTATCAGAGAGACCAACAGACAGACATGACACCTCCGACATGACACCTCTGTCGGAGGTCTGCAAGAGGCGACCCGAGAGCTACGGGCTCAAGTTATCCTGCCTCTCGCACGTCCATCCATCCAGGGTGGGCGGATTTCTTCTAGCCAGCTGTGATTTTGGGCAGCTCCATGGTAAGAATTGGGAACTTTCCTGGTTCAAAAACAATGTCCTATCCCGGAGCTGAAGTAAATTTCATTACTAAGCTGCTCCTGAATGTACTACACCAGGACATTGATTCTATCCTAGTCCATGTGGGTTTTAATGACATTACTAAGCTGCTCCTGAATGTACTACACCAGGACATTGATTCTATCCTAGTCCATGTGGGGTTTAATGACATTACTAAGCTGCTCCTGAATGTACTACGTCAGGACATGGACATCGATTCTATCCTAGTCCATGTGGGTTTAAATGACATTACTAAGCTGCTCCTGAATGTACTACACCAGGACATTGATTCTATCCTAGTCCATGTGGGTTTTAATGACATTACTAAGCTGCTCCTGAATGTACTACACCAGGACATTGATTCTATCCTAGTTCATGAGGGTTTTAATGACATTATGAAGGGCAGCTCTGAACAGTTGAAACTGGATTTCAAAGAGCTGATTGACTCTCTGCTAGACACTAATAAAAGACCCATCATATCTGGCCCTGATCCCTCTCTGAATCGTGGCATTGTACGCTTCAACAGGATTCTCTCTCTTCACAACTGGCTATGTGATTATTGCAGCTCAATGGGTGTAACTTTTGTTGACAATTTCAACACCTTTTGGAAACAAAACACATTTTATAAGAAGGATGGGATCCACCCAAATCATTTGGGTTCCTGGATCCTTTCACAGCATTATAAGGCTGTGTTGACACAATGACTTATCAATGACCCAAGTCCAGCTCAGTTAATCCCTACCATTGTGACGCTGAGTTGTCATGATGCTTCAGCAAATGTGTATTATCCCAGGGGCATTTAAGAAATTAAAACAAGTAAGCTTACCAGAAGAAAAGTGCTCAAATTAGATTACATTAACATATGTAGCCTAAGAAACAAGGTTCATTAAATAAATAATAAATAATTTGTTAGTAACAGATGACATTCATATTCTGACTATCTCTGTAACTCACTTAGATAATACCTTTGATGATATAGTGGTAGAAATACAAGGTTATAACATCTACAGAAAATACTGAAATGCCAATGGTGGAGGTGTTGCTGTTTCTATTCAGAACCACATTCCTGTAAAGATTAGATGGTTAAATACTGTTGAACTAATATGGCTACAGGTTCATCTGCCTCACCTAAAGCCCATTCTGTTGGGAAGCTGCTATAGACCACCGAGTGCTAACAGTCAGTATCTGGATAACATGTGTGAAATGCTTGATAATGTATGTGATATCAACAGAGAGAGATATTTTCTGGGTGATTTAAATATTGACTGGCTTTCATCAAGCTGCCCACTCAAGAAAAAGCTTCAAACTGTAACCAGTGCCTCCAACCTGGTTCAGGTTATCAGTCAACCTACCATGGTATTTACAAACAGCACAGGAATGAAATCATTAACATGTATTGGTCACATCTTAATTAATGCTTCAGATATTTGCTTTAAAGCAGTATCCAAATCCATAGGATGTAGTGATCACTGTATAATATCCATATCTAGGAAAACC
Source organism: Oncorhynchus clarkii lewisi (assembly GCF_045791955.1). Lineage (NCBI taxonomy): Eukaryota > Metazoa > Chordata > Actinopteri > Salmoniformes > Salmonidae > Oncorhynchus > Oncorhynchus clarkii. Next base: position 46,848,068 of record NC_092175.1, on the reverse strand, counting down.
AAAGTTCCAAAGGCTGGGCCTAATATTGTTTATAAGAGGTCATACAATAAGTTTAGTAGTGATTCATATGTTGATGATGTAAAGAATATGTGTTGGTCTGTGGTGTGTAATGAGGAGCAACCAGACACTGCTGGTCTGTGGTGTGTAATGAGGAGCAACCAGACACTGCTGGTCTGTGGTGTGTAATGAAGAGCAACCAGACACTGCTGGTCTGTGGTGTGTAATGAGGAGCAACCAGACACTGCTGGTCTGTGGTGTGTAATGAGGAGCAACCAGACGCTGCTGGTCTGTGGTGTGTAATGAGGAGCAACCAGACACTGTTGGTCTGTGGTGTGTAATGAGGAGCAACCAGATGCTGCTGGTCTGTGGTGTGTAATGAGGAGCAACCAGACGCTGCTGGTCTGTGGTGTGTAATGAGGAGCAACCAGATGCTGCTGGTCTGTGGTGTGTAATGAGGAGCAACCAGACACTGCTGGTCTGTGGTGAGTAATGAGGAGCAACCAGACACTGCTGGTCTGTAGGGTGTAATGAGGAGCAACCAGACACTGCTGGTCTGTGGTGTGTAATGAGGAGCAACCAGACACTGCTGGTCTGTGGTGTGTAATGAGGAGCAACCAGACACTGCTGGTCTGTGGTGTGTAATGAGGAGTAACCAGACACTGCTGGTCTGTGGTGAGGAATGAGGAGCAACCAGACACTGATGGTCTGTGGTGTGTAATGAGGAGCAACCAGATGCTGCTGGTCTGTGGTGTGTAATGAGGAGCAAACAGACACTGCTGGTCTGTGGTGTGTAATGAGGAGCAACCAAATGCTGCTGGTCTGTGGTGTGTAATGAGGAGTAACCAGACACTGCTGGTCTGTGGTGTGTAATGAGGAGCAACCAGACACTGTTGGTCTGTGGTGTGTAATGAGGAGCAACCAGATGCTGCTGGTCTGTGGTGTGTAATGAGGAGCAACCAGACGCTGCTGGTCTGTGGTGTGTAATGAGGAGCAACCAGACACTGTTGGTCTGTGGTGTGTAATGAGGAGCAACCAGATGCTGCTGGTCTGTGGTGTGTAATGAGGAGCAACCAGACACTGCTGGTCTGTGGTGAGTAATGAGGAGCAACCAGACACTGCTGGTCTGTAGGGTGTAATGAGGAGCAACCAGACACTGCTGGTCTGTGGTGTGTAATGAGGAGTAACCAGACACTGCTGGTCTGTGGTGAGGAATGAGGAGCAACCAGACACTGCTGGTCTGTGGTGTGTAATGAGGAGCAACCAGATGCTGCTGGTCTGTGGTGTGTAATGAGGAGCAACCAGACACTGCTGGTCTGTGGTGTGTAATGAGGAGCAACCAAATGCTGCTGGTCTGTGGTGTGTAATGAGGAGTAACCAGACACTGCTGGTCTGTGGTGTGTAATGAGGAGCAACCAGACACTGTTGGTCTGTGGTGTGTAATGAGGAGCAACCAGATGCTGCTGGTCTGTGGTGTGTAATGAGGAGCAACCAGACGCTGCTGGTCTGTGGTGTGTAATGAGGAGCATCCAGATGCTGCTGGTCTGTGGTGTGTAATGAGGAGCAACCAGACACTGCTGGTCTGTGGTGTGTAATGAGGAGCAACCAGACACTGCTGGTCTGTGGTGAGTAATGAGGAGCAACCAGACACTGCTGGTCTGTGGTGTGTAATGAGGAGCAACCAGACACTGCTGATCTGTGGTGTGTAATGATGAGCAACCAGACACTGCTGGTCTGTGGTGTGTAATGAGGAGCAACCAGACACTGCTGGTCTGTGGTGAGTAATGAGGAGCAACCAGACACTGCTGTTCTGTGGTGTGTAATGAGGAGCAACCAGAAACTGCTGGTCTGTGGTGTGTAATGAGGAGCAACCAGACACTGCTGTTCTGTGGTGTGTAATGAGGAGCAACCAGATGCTGCTGGTCTGCGGTGTGTAATGAGGAGCAACCAGATGCTGCTGGTCTGTGGTGTGTAATGAGGAGCAACCAGATGCTGCACTTGACATATTTATGAAATTGCTTATCCCAGTTACTAATAAGCACACACCCATTAGGAAAATGACTGTAAAAAACTGTTTTTCCCCTTGAATTGATGAGGATTTGAAAAATTGAATGGTTGAGAGGGAGATGTATGGCAAATAAGTCTGGCAGCCCAACTGATTGGCAAACGTACTACAAATTAAGAAATCATGTGACTAAACTGAATACAAAGAAGAAGAAACTACACTATGAAACAAAGATAAATTATATAAAGAATGATAGTAAGAAGGCTTTGGAGAATCTTTAATGTACATTTTGGTAAAAAGGCAAATTCAGTTCCATCATTCATTGAATCAGAAAATCACAAAACCCAATGATATTGCCAACTACTTTAATGCTTTTTTTTAATTGGCAAGATTAGAAAACTTAAGCATGACATTCCAGCTACAAACGCTGACACTACACATCCAATTATATCTGACCAAATTGTGAAAGCCAAGAATTGTAATTTTGAATTCCGTAAAGTCAGTCAAAAGTTATTGTTGTCTATCAACAATGACAAGCCACCGGGGTCTGACAACTTGGATGGAAAATGACTGAGAATAATAGAGCCAGTCCTATTTGCCATATTTTCCATTTGAACTAGAAAGTGTGTGTCCCCAAGCCTTTTATATTTAACCAGGCAAGACAGTTAAGAGCAAATTCTTATTTACATTGATGACCTAACCCGGCCAAACCTTAACCCGGACGACGCTGGGCCAATTGTGTAGCGCTCTATGGGACTCCCAATCACAGCTGGATGTGATACAGCCTGGAATTGAACCAGGTTCTGTAGTGACACCTCTAGCATTGTGATGCAGTGCCTTAGACCGCTGTGCCAGACGGGAGCCCTGGATGGAAGCTAAAGTCATTCTGCTACCCAAGAATAGTAAAGTGTGATCCCTCAGGTCTGGAGGGAAGCCAAAGTCATTCTGCTACCTAAGAATAGTAAAGCCCCCCTAACTGGCTCAAATATCCGACCAATCAGCCTGTTACCAACCCTTAGTCTTGTGGCTTATGGTAGAGAAATGAACAATCAATTAGCTGGCAACAGCTCTGATGGACAGGCTGTTTTATTTTACAGCAATGTCCAAAATGCATACATTTATTTACGATAATTTACCCTTTTCAGTTTATTCAGTATGATTATATTAATTAATACATTAAGTTACTGAAACAATTACAAAAATCGCTAACAGCACACACACACACCCTGCTGTAGGTAACACACACACACACCCTGCTGTAGGTAACACACACACACACACACACACACACACACACACACACACACACACACACACACACACACACACACACACACACACACACACACACACACACACACACACACACACACACACCCTGCTGTAGGTAACACACACACACACACCCTGCTGTAGGTAACACACACCCTGCTGTAGGTAACACACACCCTGCTGTAGGTAACACACACCCTGCTGTAGGTAACACACCCTGCTGTAGGTAACACAACCTGCTGTAGGTAACACACACCCACCCTGCTGTAGGTAACACACACCCTGCTGTAGGTAACATACACACACACCCTGCTGTAGGTAACATACACCCACCCTGCTGTAGGTAACATACACCCAGCTGTAGGTAACACACACACACCCTGCTGTAGGTAACACACACACCCTGCCGTAGGTAACACACACCCTGCTGTAGGTAACACACACACCCTGCTGTAGGTAACACACACACACCCTGCTGTAGGTAACACACACACACCCTGCTGTAGGTAACACACACACACCCTGCCGTAGGTAACACACACCCTGCTGTAGATAACACACACACACCCTGCTGTAGGTAACACACACACACCCTGCTGTAGGTAACACACACACACCCTGCTGTAGGTAACACACACACACCCTGCTGTAGGTAACACACACACACCCTGCTGTAGGTAACACACACCCTGCTGTAGGTAACACACACACCCTGCCGTAGGTAACACACACACACCCTGCCGTAGGTAACACACACACACCCTGCTGTAGGGAACACACACCATGCTGTAGGTAACACACACCCTGCTGTAGGTAACACACACACACCCTGCTGTAGGTAACACACACACACCCTGCTGTAGGTAACACACACACACCCTGCTGTAGGTAACACACACACACCCTGCTGTAGGTAACACACACCCTGCTGTAGGTAACATACACCCTGCTGTAGGTAGCACACACCCTGCTGTAGGTAACACACACCCTGCTGTAGGTAACACACCCTGCTATAGGTAACACACCCTGCTGTAGGTAACACACACCCTGCTGTAGGTAACACACACACTGCTGTAGGTAACACACCCTGCTGTAGGTAACACACCCTGCTGTAGGTAACACACACCCTGCTGTAGGTAACACACACCCTGCTGTAGGTAACACACACCCTGCTGTAGGTAACACACACCCTGCTGTAGGTAACACACCCTGCTGTAGGTAACACACACCCTGCTGTAGGTAACACACCCTGCTGTAGGTAACACACCCTGCTGTAGGTAACACACCCTGCTGTAGGTAACACACCCTGCTGTAGGTAACACACCCTGCTGTAGGTAACACACACCCTGCTGTAGGTAGCACACACCCTGCTGTAGGTAGCACACACCATGCTGTAGGTAACACACCCTGCTGTAGGTAACACACCCTGCTGTAGGTAACACACACACACCCTGCTGTAGGTAACACACCCTGCTGTAGGTAACACACCCTGCTGTAGGTAACACACCCTGCTGTAGGTAACACACCCTGCTGTAGGTAACACACACCCTGCTGTAGGTAACACACACCCTGCTGTAGGTAACACACCCTGCTGTAGGTAACACACACCCTGCTGTAGGTAACACACCCTGCTGTAGGTAACACACACCCTGCTGTAGGTAACACACCCTGCTGTAGGTAACACACCCTGCTGTAGGTAACACACCCTGCTGTAGGTAACAAACACCCTGCTGTAGGTAACACACCCTGCTGTAGGTAACAAACACCCTGCTGTAGGTAACACACCCTGCTGTAGGTAACACACCTTGCTGTAGGTAACACACCCTGCTGTAGGTAACAAACACCCTGCTATAGGTAACACACCCTGCTGTAGGTAACACACACCCTGCTGTAGGTAACACACACACTGCTGTAGGTAACACACCCTGCTGTAGGTAACACACCCTGCTGTAGGTAACACACACCCTGCTGTAGGTAACACACACCCTGCTGTAGGTAACACACACCCTGCTGTAGGTAACACACCCTGCTGTAGGTAACACACACCCTGCTGTAGGTAACACACCCTGCTGTAGGTAACACACCCTGCTGTAGGTAACACACCCTGCTGTAGGTAACACACCCTGCTGTAGGTAACACACACCCTGCTGTAGGTAGCACACACCCTGCTGTAGGTAGCACACACCCTGCTGTAGGTAACACACCCTGCTGTAGGTAACACACACACACCCTGCTGTAGGTAACACACCCTGCTGTAGGTAACACACCCTGCTGTAGGTAACACACCCTGCTGTAGGTAACACACCCTGCTGTAGGTAACACACCCTGCTGTAGGTAACACACACCCTGCTGTAGGTAACACACCCTGCTGTAGGTAACACACACCCTGCTGTAGGTAACACACCCTGCTGTAGGTAACACACACCCTGCTGTAGGTAACACACCCTGCTGTAGGTAACACACCCTGCTGTAGGTAACACACCCTGCTGTAGGTAACAAACACCCTGCTGTAGGTAACACACCCTGCTGTAGGTAACACACCCTGCTGTAGGTAACAAACACCCTGCTGTAGGTAACACACCCTGCTGTAGGTAACAAACACCCTGCTGTAGGTAACACACCCTGCTGTAGGTAACACACCCTGCTGTAGGTAACACACCCTGCTGTAGGTAACAAACACCCTGCTGTAGGTAACACACCCTGCTGTAGGTAACAAACACCCTGCCGTAGGTAACACACACACCCTGCCGTAGGTAACACACACACACCCTGCCGTAGGTAACACACACACACCCTGCTGTAGGGAACACACACCATGCTGTAGGTAACACACACCCAGCTGTAGGTAACACACACACACCCTGCTGTAGGTAACACACACACACCCTGCTGTAGGTAACACACACACACCCTGCTGTAGGTAACACACACACACCCTGCTGTAGGTAACACACACCCTGCTGTAGGTAACATACACCCTGCTGTAGGTAGCACACACCCTGCTGTAGGTAACACACACCCTGCTGTAGGTAACACACCCTGCTATAGGTAACACACCCTGCTGTAGGTAACACACACCCTGCTGTAGGTAACACACACACTGCTGTAGGTAACACACCCTGCTGTAGGTAACACACCCTGCTGTAGGTAACACACACCCTGCTGTAGGTAACACACACCCTGCTGTAGGTAACACACACCCTGCTGTAGGTAACACACACCCTGCTGTAGGTAACACACCCTGCTGTAGGTAACACACACCCTGCTGTAGGTAACACACCCTGCTGTAGGTAACACACCCTGCTGTAGGTAACACACCCTGCTGTAGGTAACACACCCTGCTGTAGGTAACACACACCCTGCTGTAGGTAGCACACACCCTGCTGTAGGTAGCACACACCCTGCTGTAGGTAACACACCCTGCTGTAGGTAACACACCCTGCTGTAGGTAACACACACACACCCTGCTGTAGGTAACACACCCTGCTGTAGGTAACACACCCTGCTGTAGGTAACACACCCTGCTGTAGGTAACACACCCTGCTGTAGGTAACACACACCCTGCTGTAGGTAACACACACCCTGCTGTAGGTAACACACCCTGCTGTAGGTAACACACACCCTGCTGTAGGTAACACACCCTGCTGTAGGTAACACACCCTGCTGTAGGTAACACACACCCTGCTGTAGGTAACACACCCTGCTGTAGGTAACACACCCTGCTGTAGGTAACACACCCTGCTGTAGGTAACAAACACCCTGCTGTAGGTAACACACCCTGCTGTAGGTAACACACACCCTGCGGTAGGTAACACACCCTGCTGTAGGTAACACACCCTGCTGTAGGTAACAAACACCCTGCTGTAGGTAACACACCCTGCTGTAGGTAACAAACACCCTGCTGTAGGTAACACACCCTGCTGTAGGTAACACACCCTGCTGTAGGTAACACACCCTGCTGTAGGTAACAAACACCCTGCTATAGGTAACACACCCTGCTGTAGGTAACACACACCCTGCTGTAGGTAACACACACACTGCTGTAGGTAACACACCCTGCTGTAGGTAACACACACCCTGCTGTAGGTAACACACACCCTGCTGTAGGTAACACACACCCTGCTGTAGGTAACACACCCTGCTGTAGGTAACACACACCCTGCTGTAGGTAACACACACCCTGCTGTAGGTAACACACCCTGCTGTAGGTAACACACCCTGCTGTAGGTAACACACCCTGCTGTAGGTAACACACCCTGCTGTAGGTAACACACACCCTGCTGTAGGTAGCACACACCCTGCTGTAGGTAGCACACACCCTGCTGTAGGTAACACACCCTGCTGTAGGTAACACACCCTGCTGTAGGTAACACACACACACCCTGCTGTAGGTAACACACCCTGCTGTAGGTAACACACCCTGCTGTAGGTAACACACCCTGCTGTAGGTAACACACCCTGCTGTAGGTAACACACCCTGCTGTAGGTAACACACACCCTGCTGTAGGTAACACACCCTGCTGTAGGTAACACACACCCTGCTGTAGGTAACACACCCTGCTGTAGGTAACACACACCCTGCTGTAGGTAACACACCCTGCTGTAGGTAACACACCCTGCTGTAGGTAACACACCCTGCTGTAGGTAACAAACACCCTGCTGTAGGTAACACACCCTGCTGTAGGTAACACACACCCTGCGGTAGGTAACACACCCTGCTGTAGGTAACACACCCTGCTGTAGGTAACAAACACCCTGCTGTAGGTAACACACCCTGCTGTAGGTAACAAACACCCTGCTGTAGGTAACACACCCTGCTGTAGGTAACACACCCTGCTGTAGGTAACACACCCTGCTGTAGGTAACAAACACCCTGCTGTAGGTAACACACCCTGCTGTAGGTAACAAACACCCTGCTGTAGGTAACATACACACGGTGGATACACCTGGCTTTGTGTTTATTTAATCATCATTCGCCCTTTCCGCCTCAGTTCTGACAAACTCATTCATATTTTTCTTTACAACAGAGACAGAGAGAGCGTGTGTGTGTGTGTGTGTGTGGGGGGGGGGGGGGGGCGACAGAGATAAGGCACATGGTGAAAGAGACAGAGAATTAAAAAAAGAGATGGAGAGAGAAAGAGAGAGAGTAAGAGACGTAGCAGGAGACTCAAAACATGAATTTACATGTTGAACCCACAACTCTGTTCCATTAGCGTCACTGAGTCAGCCCAGAGAGAGAGACACAGAGAGAGAGAGAGAGAGAGAGAGAGAGAGAAAGAGATTGAAAGAAACGGAGAGACAGGGAGATAGAGAGAGAAATAGAAAGAGAGAAAGAAAGAAAGGGATTGAAAGAAATGGAGAAACAGAGAGAGAGAGATGGATAGAAATAGAAAGAGAGAGAGAGAGAGAGAGAGAGAGAGAGAGAGAGAGAGAGAGAGAGAGAGAGAGAGAGAGAGAGAGAGAGAGAGAGGGAGAGAGAGAGACAGATAGAGAGAGAGATAGAGAGAGAGAGAGAGAGAGAGAGAGAGAGAGAGAGGGAGAGAGAGAGACAGATAGATAGAGAGAGAGAGAGAGAGAGAGAGAGAGAGAGAGAGAGAGAGAGAGAGAGAGAGAGAGAGAGAGAGAGAGAGAGAGAGAGAGAGAAAGAGAGAGAGAGAGAGAGAGAGAGAGAGAGAGACAGAGAGAGACAGAGAGAGAGACCTTGGTCTCTTGGTACACTGGATTATTAGCTGATGTACTCCAACATACTCCAGTGTACTCCGATATACTCCCCAGTATACTTCAGTATACTCCCCAATATGCTCCAAAATACTCCCCAGTATGCTCCAATATACTCCGATATACTCCCCAATATACTCCAGTATACTCCAGTATACTCCGATATACTCCCCAATATACTCCAGTATACTCCGATATACTCCCCAATATACTCCAGTATACTCCAGTATACTCCAATATACTCCCCAATATAAATCAAATCAAATCAAATCAAATTTTATTTGTCACATACACATGGTTAGCAGATGTTAATGCGAGTGTAGCGAAATGCTTGTGCTTCTAGTTCCGACAATGCAGTAATAACAAGTAATCTAACTAACAATTCCAAAACTACTGTCTTGTACACAGTGTAAGGGGATAAAGAATATGTACATAAGGATATATGAATGAGTGATGGTACAGAGCAGCATAGGCAAGATACAGTAGATGGTATCGGGTACAGTATGTACAAATGAGATGAGTATGTAAACAAAGTGGCATAGTATAGTATAAAGTGGCTAGTGATACATGTATTACATAAGGATACCGTCGATGATATAGAGTACAGTATATACGTATGCGTATGAGATGAATAATGTAGGGTAAGCAACATTTATATAAGGTAGCATTGTTTAAAGTGGCCAGTGATACATTTACATCATTTCCCATCAATTCCCATTATTAAAGTGGCTGGAGTTGAGTCAGTGTCAGTGTGTTGGCAGCAGCCACTCAGTGTTAGTGGTGGCTGTTTAACAGTCTGATGGCCTTGAGATAGAAGCTGTTTTTCAGTCTCTCGGTCCCAGCTTTGATGCACCTGTACTGACCTCGCCTTCTGGATGATAGCGGGGTGAACAGGCAGTGGCTCGGGTGGTTGATGTCCTTGATGATCTTTATGGCCTTCCTGTGACATCGGGTGGTGTAGGTGTCCTGGAGGGCAGGTAGTTTGCCCCCGGTGATGCGTTGTGCAGACCTCACTACCCTCTGGAGAGCCTTACGGTTGAGGGCGGTGCAGTTGCCATACCAGGCGGTGATACAGCCCGCCAGGATGCTCTCGATTGTGCATCTGTAGAAGTTTGTGAGTGCTTTTGGTGACAAGCCGAATTTCTTCAGCCTCCTGAGGTTGAAGAGGCGCTGCTGCGCCTTCTTCACGATGCTGTCTGTGTGAGTGGACCAATTCAGTTTGTCTGTGATGTGTATGCCGAGGAACTTAAAACTTGCTACCCTCTCCACTACTGTTCCATCGATGTGGATAGGGGGGTGTTCCCTCTGCTGTTTCCTGAAGTCCACAATCATCTCCTTAGTTTTGTTGACGTTGAGTGTGAGGTTGTTTTCCTGACACCACACTCCGAGGGCCCTCACCTCCTCCCTGTAGGCCGTCTCATCGTTGTTGGTAATCAAGCCTACCACTGTTGTGTCGTCCGCAAACTTGATGATTGAGTTGGAGGCGTGCGTGGCCACGCAGTCGTGGGTGAACAGGGAGTACAGGAGAGGGCTCAGAACGCAACCTTGTGGGGCCCCAGTGTTGAGGATCAGCGGGGAGGAGATGTTGTTGCCTACCCTCACCACCTGGGGGCGGCCCGTCAGGAAGTCCAGTACCCAGTTGCACAGGGCGGGGTCGAGACCCAGGGTCTCGAGCTTGATGACGAGCTTGGAGGGTACTATGGTGTTGAATGCCGAGCTGTAGTCGATGAACAGCATTCTCACATAGGTATTCCTCTTGTCCAGATGGGTTAGGGCAGTGTGCAGTGTGGTTGAGATTGCATCGTCTGTGGACCTATTTGGGCGGTAAGCAAATTGGAGTGGGTCTAGGGTGTCAGGTAGGGTGGAGGTGATATGGTCCTTGACTAGTCTCTCAAAGCACTTCATGATGACGGATGTGAGTGCTACGGGGCGGTAGTCATTTAGCTCAGTTACCTTAGCTTTCTTGGGAACAGGAACAATGGTGGCCCTCTTGAAGCATGTGGGAACAGCAGACTGGTATAGGGATTGATTGAATATGTCCGTAAACACACCGGCCAGCTGGTCTGCGCATGCTCTGAGGGCGCGGCTGGGGATGCCATCTGGGCCTGCAGCCTTGCGAGGGTTAACACGTTTAAATGTCTTACTCACCTCGGCTGCAGTGAAGGAGAGACCGCATGTTTTCGTTGCAGGCCGTGTCAGTGGCACTGTATTGTCCTCAAAGCGGGCAAAAAAGTTATTTAGTCTGCCTGGGAGCAAGACATCCTGGTCCGTGACTGGGCTGGGTTTCTTCCTGTAGTCCGTGATTGACTGTAGACCCTGCCACATGCCTCTTGTGTCTGAGCCGTTGAATTGAGATTCTACTTTGTCTCTGTACTGGCGCTTAGCTTGTTTGATAGCCTTGCGGAGGGAATAGCTGCACTGTTTGTATTCGGTCATGTTACCAGACACCTTGCCCTGATTAAAAGCAGTGGTTCGCGCTTTCAGTTTCACACGAATGCTGCCATCAATCCACGGTTTCTGGTTAGGGAATGTTTTAATCGTTGCTATGGGAACGACATCTTCAACGCACGTTCTAATGAACTCGCACACCGAATCAGCGTATTCGTCAATGTTGTTATCTGACGCAATACGAAACATCTCCCAGTCCACGTGATGGAAGCAGTCTTGGAGTGTGGAGTCAGCTTGGTCGGACCAGCGTTGGACAGACCTCAGCGTGGGAGCCTCTTGTTTTAGTTTCTGTCTGTAGGCAGGGATCAACAAAATGGAGTCGTGGTCAGCTTTTCCGAAAGGGGGGCGGGGCAGGGCCTTATATGCGTCGCGGAAGTTAGAGTAACAATGGTCCAAGGTCTTTCCTCCCCTGGTTGCTCAATCGATATGCTGATAAAATTTGGGGAGTCTTGTTTTCAGATTAGCCTTGTTAAAATCCCCAGCTACAATGAATGCAGCCTCCGGATAAATTGTTTCCAGTTTGCAGAGAGTTAAATAAAGTTCGTTCAGAGCCATCGATGTGTCTGCTTGGGGGGGGATATATACGGCTGTGATTATAATCGAAGAGAATTCTCTTGGTAGATAATGCGGTCTACATTTGATTGTGAGGAATTCTAAATCAGGTGAACAGAAGGATTTGAGTTCCTGTATGTTTCTTTCATCGCACCATGTCACGTTAGTCATAAGGCATACGCCCCCGCCCCTCTTTTTACCAGAAAGATGTTTTTTCCTGTCTGCGCGATGCGTGGAGAAACCTGTTGGCTGCACCGCTTCGGATTGCGTCTCTCCAGTAAGCCACGTTTCCGTGAAGCAAAGAACGTTACAGTCTCTGATGTCCCTCTGGAATGCTACCCTTGCTCGGATTTCATCAACCTTGTTGTCAAGAGACTGGACATTGGCAAGAAGAATGCTAGGGAGTGGTGTGCGCTGTGCCCGTCTCCGGAGTCTGACCAGAAGACCGCCTCGTTTCCCTCTCTTTCGGAGTCGTTTTTTTGGGTCGCTGCATAGGATCCACTCCGTTGTCCTGTTTGTAAGGCAGAACACAGGATCCGCGTCGCGAAAAACATATTCTTGGTCGTACTGATGGTGAGTTGATGCTGATCTTATATTCAGTAGTTCTTCTCGACTGTATGTAATGAAACCTAAGATGACCTGGGGTACTAATGTAAGAAATAACACGTAAAAAAACAAAAAACTGCATAGTTTCCTAGGAACGCGAAGCGAGGCGGCCATCTCTGTCGGCGCCGGAAGTAAACTTTGGTATACTTTGGTATACTTTGGTATACTGCGATATACTCCCCAATATACTCCAGTATACTCCAGTATACTCCAGTATGCTCCAATATGCTCCAGTATACTCGCCAATACACTCCAGTGTACTCCGATATACTCCTGTATACTCCGGTATACTCCCCAGTATACTCCAATAAACTTCCCAGTATACTCCAATAAACTTCCCAGTATACTCCAATATACTCCATCATACACTACAATATACTCCATCACATACTACAATATACTCCATCATATACTACAATATACTCCATCATTTACTCCAATATACTCCATCATTTACTACAATATACTCCATCACATACTACAATATACTCCATCATTTACTACAATATACTTCATCATTTACTACAATATACTCCATCACATACTACAATATACTCCAGGCGTTCAGAAAGTTTTCACAATCCTTAACTTTTTCCAAATGTTGTTGTGTTACAGCCTGAATTTAACATGTATTAAAAAATATATATTGTCACTAGCCTACACACAACACCCCATAATGTCAAAAGTGGAATTATGTTTTTTCAAATTATCTTGAGTCAATAAATGTTCGACCCCTTTGTTATGGCAAGCTTAACTAAGCTCAGGTGGAGCAGGTTGAGAGCTTCAAGTTCCTTGGTGTCCACATCACCAACAAACTAACATAGTCCAAACACACCAATGACGGTCGTGAAGTGGACACGACAAAACCTATTCCCCCTCAGGAGACTGAAAAGATTTGTCATGGGTCCTCAGATCCTCAAAAGGTTCTACAGCTGCACCATCGAGAGCAGGTTGCATCACTGCCTACTATGGCAACTGTTCGGCCTCCGACCGCAGGGCACTACAGAGGGTAGTGCGTACGGCTCAGTACATCACTTGGGCCAATCTTCCTGCCATCCAGGACCTCTATACCAGGCGGTGTCAGAGGAAGGCCCTAAAAATGGTCAAAAATCCCAGTCAGAAGCTAGCCAGAAGCTAGGCAGAAGCTAGCCAGAAGCTAACCAGAAGCTAGCCAGAAGCTAACCAGAAGCTAGCCAGAAGCTAGCCAGTTTACTGGCTAACGTTAGTATTCAGTTATCCATGGTTGATGGTCATCAGCTATCCTTTAGCTCGAAATGCTATCGCCAGCTTCGTACAACGCGACTCAGACCAGAACATACCGGAACTATTTTTCTCTCCATTTCCCCAGATTTCAACCGAAAGCTCTGGACATTTACACCTGGATCTCGCAGCTAGCTAGCTGCTATCCGTGTGACTATTGGCTTACGTCGATCCCGGAGCAAACATCAATTATTCCGGAGCTAGCCAGCTGAAGAGTTCCATCAGCCACTCCTGGGTTACAATCACCTATCCGGACCCGTTTTACTGCCAACGCGGAGCCCCACCGGGCCTTCACAACTGGACTACCGACGTTATCTGCCCGGGGGAGTTATCCAACTGGCCCCTCCGTCGCAACGTTACCTGAACGCCCATCTTCGGCCCGCTAATCGTTAGCTGTCTTATCGGCTGCTATCTGAATAGGTCTATCGCACAATATTTCTTGGGTCACTATAACTATATCTATATTGCAAATTGGATTAATCCCCTCTACCACACGGAACCCCACTAATCTACAGATGGAAACGCACGAGGTGGCTAAAAACAGACCTCCATCCTATGCTAGCTTGCTTCAGACAGCTGAATCGCCGTGACCCCAACCAACCTCACTACTCACTGGACCCTTATGATCACTCGGCTAAGCATGCCTCTCCTTAATGTCAATATGCCTTGTCCATTGCTGTTCTGGTTAGTGTTTATTGGCTTATTTCACTGTAGAGCCTCTAGCCCTGCTCATTATACCTTATCCACCTTTCAGTTCCACCACCCACACATGCGATGACATCACCTGGTTTCAATGATGTTTCTAGAGACAATATCTCTCTCATCATCACTCAATACCTAGGTTTACCTCCACTGTATTCACATCCTACCATACCTTTGTCTGTACATTATACCTTGAAGCTATTTTATCGTCCCCAGAAACCTCCTTTTACTCTCTGTTCCAGACGTTCTAGAAGACCAATTATCATTGCTTTTAGCCATACCCTACCCTTATCCTACTCCTCCTCTTTTCCTCTGGTGATGTAGAGGTGAATCCAGGCCCTGCAGTGCCTAGCTCCACTCCTATTCCCCAGGCGCTCTCTTTTGATGACTTCTGTACCCGTAATACCCGTAATGTTTTATTCACTGCTTTAGCACACTCTGCCAAACCGGATGTTCTAGCCGTGTCTGAATGCTGGCTTAGGAAGACCACCAAAAATTTTGAATTCTTCATCCCTAACTACAACATTTTCAGACAAGATAGAACGGCCAAAGGTGGCGGTGTTGCAATCTACTGCAGAGATAGCCAGCAGAGTTCTGTCCTACTATCCAGGTCTGTACCCAAACAATTTGAACTTCTACTTCTTGAAAATCCACCTCTCTAAAAACAAGTCTCTCACCGTTGCCGCCTGCTATAGACCACCCTCTGCCCCCAGCTATGCTCTGGACACCATATGTGAACTGATTGCACCCCTATCTTCAGAGCTCGTGCTGCTAGGCGACCTAAACTGGAACATGCTTAACACCCCAGCCATCCTACAATCTAAACTTGATGCCCTCAATCACACAAATGATCAATGAACCTACCAGGTACCACCCCAAAGCCGTAAACACGGGCACCCTCATAGATATCATCCTAACCAACTTGCCCTCTAAATACACCTCTGCTGTTTTCAACCAAGATCTCAGCGACCACTGCCTCATTGCCTGCATCCATAATGGGTCAGCGGTCAAACGACCTCCACTCATCACTGTCAAACGCTCGCTTCAGGGAGCAGGCCTTTCTAATCAACCTGGCCGGGGTATCCTGGAAGGATATTGACCTCATCCCGTCAGTAGAGGATGCCTGGATATTTTTTTTAAATCCTCACCATCTTAAAACTTCTTAGGGCTGCAATCCCGTTAACGGGATCGATATGACAACAGCCAGTGAAAGTGCAGGGCGCCTAATTCAAAACAACAGAAATCTCATAATTAAAATTCCTCAAATATACATGTATTTATACCGTTTTAAAGGTAATCTTGTTGTTAATCCCACCACGGTGTCTGATTTCAAATAGGCTTTACAGCGAAAGCTCCACAGACGATTATGTTAGGTCACCACCAACTCACAAACAAACACAGCCATTTTTCCAGCCAGCTCTTCAACCGATCGCTGCCTGCACCTACCCGCCTGTTCAACATCACTGCTCTGGATGGTTCTGACTTAGAATATGTGGACAACTACAAATACCTAGGTGTCTGGTTAGACTGTAAACTCTCCTTCCAGACTCACATCAAACATCCCCAATCCAAAGTTAAATCTAGAATTGGCTTCCTATTTCGCAACAAAGCATCCTTCACTCATGCTGCCAAACATACCCTTGTAAAACTGACCATCCTACCAATCCTCGACTTCGGCGATGTCATTTACAAAATAGCCTCCAATACCCTACTCAATAAATTGGATGCAGTCTATCACAGTGCCATCCATTTTGTCACCAAAGCCCCATATACTACCCACCACTGCGACCTGTACGCTCTCGTTGGCTCTCGTTGGCTGGCCCTCGCTTCATACTCGTCGCCAAACCCACTGACTCCAGGTCATCTACAAGACCCTGCTAGGTAAAGTCCCCCCTTATCTCAGCTCACTGGTCATCATAGCAGCACCCACCTGTAGCACGCGCTCCAGCAGGTATATCTCTCTGGTCACCCCCAAAACCAATTCTTCTTCGACCGCCTCTCCTTCCAGTTCTCTGCTGCCAATGACTGGAACGAACTACAAAAATCTCTGAAACTGGAAACACTTATCTCCCTCACTAGCTTTAAGCACCAACTGTCAGAGCAGCTCACAGATTACTGCACCTGTACATAGCCCATCAATAATTTGTTGTAATAATGTTACTTACCCTACATTATTCATCTCATATGCATACGTATATACTGTACTCTATATCATCGACTGTATCCTTATGTAATACATGTATCACTAGCCACTTTAACTATGCCACTTTGTTTACATACTCATCTTATATGTATATACTGTACTCGATACAATCTACTGTATCTGCCTATGCTGCTCTGTACCATCACTCATTCATATATCCTTATGTACATATTCTTTATCCCCTCACACTGTGTACAAGACAGTAGTTTTGGAATTGTTAGTTAGATTACTTGTTGGTTATTACTGCATTGTCGGAACTAGAAGCACAAGCATTTCGCTACACTCGCATTAACATCTGCTAACCATGTGTATGTGACAAATAAAATTTGATTTGATTTGATTTGATTTGATTTGATTTAGCCCAAACAACTACCTATCCCCCTACTGTATTTATTTATTTATTTATTTTGCTCCTTTTCACCCCATTATTTCGATCTCTACTTTGCACATTCTTCCACTGCAAATCTACCATTCCAGTGTTTTACCTGCTATATTGTATTTACTTCGCCACCATGGCCTATTTGTTGCCTTTACCTCCCTTATCTCACCTCATTTGCTCACATTGTATATAGACTTATTTTTCTACTGTATTATTGACTGTATGTTTGTTTTACTCCATGTGTAAATGAGAACTTGTTCTCAACTTGCCTACCTGGTTAAATAAAGGTGAAATAAAAAATAAATAGACTGTTCTCTCTGTCAGGGCAAGCGGTACCGGAATGCCAAGTCTAGATCCAAGAGGACAGCTGCTACCCCCCAAGCCATAAGACTCCTGAACAACTAATCAAATGGCTACCCAGACCATTTGCATTGCCCCTCCCCTCTCTTTTACACTGCTGCTACTCTCTGTTATTATCTATGCATAGGTCACTTTAACACTCTACCTACATGTACATATTACCTCGACTAACTGGTGCCCCCGGACATTGACTCTGTACCGGTACCCTCTTTATATAATCTCTTTAGCCCTCAGGACCTCAATACTTTCTGAAGGCACTGTATATCTGAATATTTCAATAGCTTTTTCACCTTTTTCACCCCCTAGAGTCGATTGACACACCAACGCATCAATCTAAGTTACATAAGAAAACAAATCCCCATAAAAACTCATCAGTTTAATAAGCTAGAGAGTTGTTTTTATGTCCCAATCCACCCCATCCTAGAGCGGTGTTTTATCAGACATCCCGAAATTCAACGCTTCTAAAAAAAAAAAAAACAGTTTGATCTACAAACTACTATGGAAAGGGGAAACTATTACGAACATGATGTTGTTCTCTGTTTTTGCTCTACGACCCCTTACAATTGTCATCTGAAGTTGGTGCCGTTGATGTGCCAACGAACCGTTTGGGCTTCAAACTAATAGGGTCCCATTGTGGAAAGGGGTCATTCTGACGAACACGAAACGAGACACGTCTGAAGGTACCCAGTACCGGTTGAAAAACAAGATGGGAATTAATGAAGGCAGGTTTGTGGCTACTCAAAACAAACATGTGGGAAAAATAGACACTCCAAAAATGCGTTTCTCATTATACATTATTGGAGCTGTCCTTTTTGTTGTTTATGAATGAATTTTTATGGGCTTTGGGAGTAAAAATCTATATTTCATCAAATCATTTTTTAATATATTGTTTTTATACCTAAAAGGGTCCTAAAAATAATAATAAAATAGCTATGATCATTTTAAAACAATTCCATATGTCAGCTTAGGACCCTCCCCTAACGTCTTAGAATTAAACAACACAAACGTCACTGTAACAGCTATTAATGCTCCCAATGTTTCAGTAGGCCTACTCCCTCTGATCAATGTTTCAGTAGGCCTACTCCCTCTTATCAATGTTTCAGTAGGACTACTACCTCGTATCAATGTTTCAGTAGTCCTACTCCCTCTTATCAATGTTTCAGTAGACCTACTACCTCTTATCAATGTTTCAGTAGGACTACTATCTCTTATCAATGTTTCAGTAGGACTACTACCTCTTATCAATGTTTCAGTAGGACTACTACCTCGTATCAATGTTTCAGTAGGACTACTACCTCTTATCAATGTTTCACTAGACCTACTAACTCGTATCAATGTTTCAGTAGGACTACTACCTCTTCTCAATGTTTCACTAGACCTACTACCTCGTATCAATGTTTCAGTAGGACTACTACCTCTTATCAATGTTTCAGTAGACCTACTACCTCGTATCAATGTTTCAGTAGGACTACTACCTCTTATCAATGTTTCAGTAGACCTACTACCTCTTATCAATGTTTCACTAGACCTACTACCTCGTATCAATGTTTCAGTAGGACTACTACCTCTTATCAATGTTTCACTAGACCTACTACCTCGTATCAATGTTTCAGTAGGACTACTACCTCTTATCAATGTTTCAGTAGACCTACTACCTCGTATCAATGTTTCAGTAGGACTACTACCTCTTATCAATGTTTCAGTAGGACTACTCCCTCTGATCAATGTTTCAGTAGGCCTACTCCCTCTTATCAATGTTTCAGTAGGACTACTACCTCGTATCAATGTTTCAGTAGTCCTACTCCCTCTTATCAATGTTTCAGTAGACCTACTACCTCTTATCAATGTTTCAGTAGGACTACTATCTCTTATCAATGTTTCAGTAGGACTACTACCTCTTATCAATGTTTCAGTAGGACTACTACCTCGTATCAATGTTTCAGTAGGACTACTACCTCTTATCAATGTTTCACTAGACCTACTACCTCGTATCAATGTTTCAGTAGGACTACTACCTCTTCTCAATGTTTCACTAGACCTACTACCTCGTATCAATGTTTCAGTAGGACTACTACCTCTTATCAATGTTTCAGTAGACCTACTACCTCGTATCAATGTTTCAGTAGGACTACTACCTCTTATCAATGTTTCAGTAGACCTACTACCTCTTATCAATGTTTCACTAGACCTACTACCTCGTATCAATGTTTCAGTAGGACTACTACCTCTTATCAATGTTTCACTAGACCTACTACCTCGTATCAATGTTTCAGTAGGACTACTACCTCTTATCAATGTTTCAGTAGACCTACTACCTTGTATCAATGTTTCAGTAGGACTACTACCTCTTATCAATGTTTCAGTAGGACTACTCCCTCTGATCAATGTTTCAGTAGGAGTACTACCTCTTATCAATGTTTCAGTAGGCCTACTCCCTATGATCAATATTTCAGTAGGCCTACTCCCTCTTATCAATGTTTCAGTAGGACTACTCCCTCTTATCAATGTTTCAGTAGGACTACTACCTCTTATCAATGTTTCACTAGACCTACTACCTCTTATCAATGTTTCAGTAGACCTACTACCTCGTATCAATGTTTCAGTAGGACTACTCCCTCTGATCAATGTTTCAGTAGGAGTACTACCTCTTATCAATGTTTCAGTAGGCCTACTCCCTATGATCAATATTTCAGTAGGCCTACTCCCTCTTATCAATGTTTCAGTAGGACTACTCCCTCTTATCAATGTTTCAGTAGGACTACTACCTCTTATCAATGTTTCACTAGACCTACTACCTCTTATCAATGTTTCAGTAGACCTACTACCTCGTATCAATGTTTCAGTAGGACTACTACCTCTTATCAATGTTTCAGTAGACCTACTCCCTCTGATCAATGTTTCAGTAGACCTACTACCTCTGATCAATGTTTCAGTAGACCTACTCCCTCTGATCAATGTTTCAGTAGACCTACTCCCTCTGATCAATGTTTCAGTAGACCTACTCCCTCTGATCAATGTTTCAGTAGGTCTACACCCTCTGATCAATGTTTCAGTAGGTCTACACCCTCTGATCAATGTTTCAGTAGGTCTACACCCTCTGATCAATGTTTCAGTAGGTCTACACCCTCTGATCAATGTTTCAGTAGGTCTACACCCTCTGATCAATGTTTCAGTAGGTCTACACCCTATGATCAATGTTTCAGTAGGACTACTCCCTCTGATCAATGTTCCAGTAGGTCTACTCCCTCTGATCAATGTTCCTAACTTACAGCAGACACTCTCTCTCTTTCACACACACACACACACACACACACACACACACACACACACACACACACACACACACACACACACACACACACACACACACACACACACACACACACACACACACACACACACACACACACACACCCCACTCTCGCAGCCTACATTCGAAGCACATCTCTGAGCAGCCTATTCCTTAGCGGTTCTCGATGTGTCCATATCCACATTTGTGCATAGCCTAGCGAGTGGTCAAGTTATCAGGTTTTTAGCTAGCTAGATAGCTAGATAACATGACTGTCTAAACACTGTAATTTGTTATTAAACCCCAGAATAAATCGCATAGTGTAGAAAACCAATCAGAGGGCCAGACTACATGTGTGAAAAGGGCTGTTTTAGGCTTAGGTGTTAGGTTTAGGGTTGAGGTTTAAATGTGTGTGTGTTTGTGCATGCGTGTGTGTGACTGAACAACATAAAATATAAGGATTTGTTTTCTTAATGATGTTCTGAGCGAAATGAGCTGTCCAGTCATAACATATCATGAACTAAATGAATGTAGCTATATGAGGGAGGACGAGAGAGAGAGAGAGAGAGAGAGAGGGAGGATGTCTGTTCTGTAGCACAGTCTCTCCATTACAGCTACAGAGGATAGAACGATCAGAGAGAGAGAGAGAGTGGGAGGGAGAGAGAGAGAGAGAGAGAGAGAGAGAGAGAGAGAGAGAGAGAGAGAGGGAGAGGTGGGGGGTTAACTGAAGCGTTTAAAAGCCGTCACTCCCCCGAGGAGTCTCAGACGAACGTGACTGTATTGGTCTTGTTACAAACATGTTTTTCTGCCTCGGGTAATGTCACCATACTGAATTCCTCAAACCTCTCATTTCACATTTCCCTTTCTTCTTCAAACACGCGCACACCCACACACACACACACACACACACACACACACACAAACACAAACACGCGCACACCCACACACACACACGCACACACACACACACACACACGCACACATACACACACACACACACACACACACGCGCGCACACACGCGCACACACACACACACACACACACCCCCTCCCTGTGAGGATCACAGGTATTCTCAGAGGTTGTCTAGGATGAGTCACACCGTCAAATTACCACGTTTCAAACAGCTTTCAAATGACTTCCCTTCCAGTTGGGTGGTGCTATGCAGCGCCGTGCTTCGAAGATAACCGATAACACTCCTACAAGGAGTTTTGGAGGACTCATCTCACCTTCCTTGTGTTTGACGCAAACAGCATATCTGTGAGTGTGCATCTGTCTCTCTCTCTCTCTCGGTGTGTGTGTTTCTAAGAGATAGGCCTGCAAGTCACAGCCAGAGCGATTAGCCGGTCTGCACATAGTGGCCAGAGAGACACAACACACACAACAGCTTCATTCATAAAATGGAAAAACATTTCCAATACTGGCCTGCTAGCTTCTATTGCCCCGGTAGGCTGCTAGCTTCTACTGCCCTGACAGGCTATTAGCTTTTACTGCCCTGACAGGCTATTAGCTTTTACTGCCCTGACAGGTTATTAGCTTTTACTGCCCTGACAGGCCATTAGCTTTTACTGCCCTGACAGGCTATTAGCTTTTACTGCCCTGACAGGCTATTAGCTTTTACTGCCCTGACAGGCTATTAGCTTCTACTGCCCTGACAGGCTATTAGCTTTTACTGCCCTGACAGGCTATTAGCTGCTACTGCCCTGATATGCTGCTAGCTTCTAATACCATGATAAGCAGCTAGCTACTGCTTGCATGATAGGCTAGTAGCTGCTACTGCCCTGATAGGCTGATAGCTTTGTCTGCCCAGATAGGCTGCTAGATTTTACTGCCCTGGAAGGCTAGAATCTTCAACTGCCCTGATAGACTAGTAGCTTCTACTGCCCTGATAGACTAGTAGCTTCTACTGCCCTGATAGACTAGTAGCTTCTACTGTCCTGCTATGCTGCTAGCTTCAACTTCCCTGATAGGCGAGTAGCTTCTAATGCCCTGATAGGCTGCTAGTTTCTACTGTCCTATTAGACTAGTAGATTCTACTGCCCTGCTAGGCTAGCAGCTTTAACTGTCCTGATAGGCTGCTAGCTTCAACTTCCCTGATAGGCTAGTAGCTTCTAATGCCCTGATCGGCTGCTAGTTTCTACTGTCCTATTAGACTAGTAGATTCTACTGCCCTGATAGCCTAGTAGCTTCTACTGCACTGATAGGCTGCTAGCTTAAATGACCCTGATAGGCTAGTAGCTTTTACTGCAGCTTGACTTGGTTTGCTGCCACTATAACCTAGTGTTCTCCAAGTTGATGTCACTATAACCTAGTGTTCTCCACACTGATGTCACTATAACCTAGTGTTCTCCACACTGATGTCACTATAACCTAGTGTTCTCCACGTTGATGTCACTATAACCTAGTGTTCTCCACACTGATGTCACTATAACCTAGTGTTCTCCATACTGATGTCACTATAACCTAGTGTTCTCCATACTGATGTCACTATAACCTAGTGTTCTCCACACTGATGTCACTATAACCTAGTGGGCTCCCCAGACTGAACATTATAGAGAGATATTGGTGTCAAATAATTAAAACCCATACAATATTGGCCTTCAAATATATTATATGTGGTTCATTTTATTTTATTTTGCCATGGTCAAGGGAAACTGTTATTTTTAGGGTTTAGAAGGGTTTAGAAGCCAGTTATTCTGCTAGAATAACTGTAGTGAAATAATCCCAGAATGCTGTTGGAAGCCATGTGGAATCCATGTACAGCTCTATGCTGCCTGTTGTGAACCGATGGAAGGTCAGTTGAGCTTTATTTCCATAATTTAATTGTTTATTGATTTGATGTCAGGTAGTCTGGTACAGTAGTAGGCTACACGGCGCCATGACATCACTGTGACCATCTCAAGCAAAACCGTAATGTAACAGGGTACACTCTTATCTCGTGACGCTCGGAGAGAAACAGCTGATTAGATCTCCACTCTGCCGAACGCTCCACCGCGCAGCATGGCACAAGGCTGTTCATGGACCAACGGTCTGAGAGTTTATTTGTTTATTTGGATTCTCGTTAGTTTTTTTGCAGAAGCAGCAATAACAGAAACAACAAGTAACAGAAAATTATAACTTTAAACAACTTTAAAATACAAAATGTCAAATTCAAACCTAAACAATAAAAATACAACACAAACAATAAACCCAGTTACAGACTCATGTGAAAGGCTAAATTACAGAGGAGGAACTTCAAAGATGCAGAAGTCCGGGAAACCTCTGGGGCTGGATGGCATACCAGTTGAGGTATATAACAAAAAACATTAACATGTTTTAACCATTCCTATAAAAATGTAAGACTAAGCAACAAGGTCGGATTTCTCTATTACGGAAACAGGACCCAGATATATATATATAAAGATCCAGTCCACCTAATAAACTGGAGACCATTTACACTTCAGTGTTGTGATGCCTAAATACTAGCCAAATGAACAGCGCGCATAGAATTACGAATGTCAAATATTATTAATCCTTATTCAGAACTGACTTTGAAAAGGCTTTTAATAAAGTACGACTGGAATGTATATATAAATGTCTGCAATATTTACATTTTGGATAGATAATCTCTAATATAATGGGTTATGTATAGTAACCCTAGGTGTAAAATGTTCAATATAGGCTACTTATTAGAAAGTATTAAATTGAAAAGAGGAAAAACAAGGCTGTCCACTATCGGCACGTCTATTTATTATTTCCAATGGGAGCTATTAAAATCAGATTCAACAATAATATCAAGGGCCTAGAAATCCAGGGCTGAAAAACAAATGTGTCATTGTACGCTGATGATTCATGTTTTCTTTTAAAACCACAATTTGGATCCCATGGGCCTGCCTACACCTAGCAACAAGTTTTTTTTTTTAATTGTATGAGCAAAAAAATATTCAATTTTATTTGGAATGGCAAGCCAGACAAAATTAAACATCCCTATATATATATAATGAATATGAACTCAGAGGGCATAAAAATGATGGTTATCAAATCAAATTGATAAAAAAAAAACATTATTTATCACAACAACAACAGAAAAACGGTATAATCTTTGTAAATTACATCACAAATAGGATTGGTGGAGTTGCACTAAACAAAAATATATGAAAATATCTGCTCTACCCAAAATTACAACCAACTAATTGCAGCATCACCGCAAAAATGGAAGAGGCAAGTTGAAGGGGGAAAAAGTACAGCTCCTGAATTAAAGACCAAAATTGGTTCAAGAAAATTGTGACAAATAAAAAAGTATACCAGTTTAATTTAAGGACCAAAAAATGAACAGCTGGGCCATACAGATTGCAAAACAGTTGGGAAGTGTCACGGATCCCTCCGTGAACGTTAATTACGCACACCTGTCTCCTATTCCCACGGATTAATACCCTGTGGTTTCCATTGGACTGTCCATTATTGTTACTATGTCCGTTGGTGAGTACCTGTGCTGTGTGTTTTGGGCTTTCGTGCCATTGTGGATTGTGCAGATGATTACGGGTCTCGTCCCGTGTGTTAATCGTTGTGCGCGTGTGTTATTTATTCGAGGTACTCCTCGCTCTTTTGTTTTGGGTGTTTTGCTACGTTTATGTCTTCGTCCCTGTGCCTTTACACAGCACGCCGTAATTTGGGCTTAATAAAAAACCCTATTACGTATTCCTGCACCTGTCTTCCGAATCATTCATACCAATGTGACAGGAAGAGATTTTCAATGTACCGATTCTAGGGCACCAGGTTTATGAACTGATACACAAAACAACGTCTGATTCAATAACATTTTTTAAATATTATAATATTATACAAAATTATTGCAACCAATAGAATATTATATGTATGGGGGATAAAACCATCCCATCCCATCCCATCCATAACCCTAACCCTAACGCTAACCCAATTAATAAACATGCACCTGTGGAACGGTTGTTAAGACACTAACAGCTCACAGACGGTAGACAAGTAAGGTCACAGATATGAAACTTAGGACACTAAAGAGGCCTTTCTACTTACTCTGAAAAACATCAAAAGAAAGATGTCCAGGGTCTCTGCTCATCTGCATGAATGTGCCTTAGGCATGTTGCAAGGAGGCATGAGGACTGCAGATGTGGCCAGGGCAATAAATTGCAATGTTCGTACTGTGAGACGCCTAAGACAGAGCTACAGGGAGACGGACAGCTGATCGTCCTCACAGCGGCAGACCACGTGTAACAACACCTGCACAGGATGGGTACATCTGAACATCACACCTGCAGGACAGGTACAGGATGGCAACAACAACTGCCCGAGTTACACCAGGAACGCACAATCCCTCCATCAGTGCTCAGACTGTCTGCAATAGGCTGAGAGAGGCTGGACTGAGGGCTTGTATGCCTGTTGTAAGGCAGGTCCTCACCAGACATCACCAGCAACAACGTCGCCTATGGGCACAAACCCACCGTCGCTGGACCAGACAGGACTGGCGAAAGTACTCCTCAAGGACGAATCGCGGTTTTGTCTCTGATGGTCTGATTAGCGTTTATCGTCAAAGAAATGAGCATTACACCGTTTGAAAAACAAATGATAGTCCCACTAAGCGCAAAGCAGATGGGATGGCGTATCGCTTCAGAATGCTGTGGTAGCCATGCTGGTTAAGTGTGCCTTGAATTCTAAATAAATCACTGACAGTGTCACAAGCAAAGCACCATCACACCTCCTCTTCCATGCTTCACGGTGGGAACCACACATGCAGAGATCATCCGTTCACCTACTCTGCGTCTCACAAAGACACAGTGGTTGGAACCAAAAATTTCAAATTTGGACTCATCAGACCAAAGGACAGATTTCCACCAGTCTAATGTCCATTGCTTGTGTTTCTTGGCCCAAGCAAGTCTCTTCTTCTTACTGGTGTCCTTTAGTAGTCGTGTCTTTGCGGAGATTCGACCATGAAGGCCAGATTCACACAGTCTCTTCTGAACAGTTGATGTTGAGAACTGTTACTTGCATTTGTTTGGGCTGCAATTTCTGAGGCTGGTAACTCTAATGAACTTATCCTCTGCAGCAGAGGTAACTCTGGGTCTTCCTTTCCTGTGGCGGTCCTCATGAGAGCCAGTTTCATCATGGAGCTTGATGGTTTTTACAACTGCACCTGAAGAACTGTTCAAAGTTATTGAAATGTTCTATATGGACTGACCTTCATGTCTTAAAGTAATGATGGACTGTTGTTTCTCTTTGCTTACGTGAGCTGTTCTTGCCATAATATGGACTTGGTCTTTTACCAAATAGGGCTATCTTCTGTATACCACCCCTACCTTGTCTCAACACAACTGATTGACACAAACACATTCCAGGTGACTACCTCATGAAGGTGGTTGAGAGAATGCCAAGAGTGTGTAAAGTTGTCATCAAGGCAATGGGTGGCTACTTTGAAGAACCTAAAAAGTAAAATATATTTTGATCTGTTTCACACTTTTTTGTTTACCACATGATTCCATATGTGTTATTTCATAGGTTTGATGTCTTCACTATTATTCTACAATGTAGAAAATAGTACAAATAAAGAACAAACATTGAATGAATACTGTAGGTGTGTTCAACATTTTGACTGGTACTGTATACATCTTATGTCTAACAAATATATATGGGGGATTGGAAATGATGCAGACAATTACATTGATAAAAGCCACAACATATCTGCAATATTACAGCTGATCCACCGCCGAAACAAATTATAATAATGTGTGGATCTGTGCAGATTGTGTGTGTGTGTGTATGTGTGTGTGTATGTGTGTGTGTGTGTATGTGTGTATGTGTGTGTGTATGTGTGTGTGTGTGTATGTGTGTGTGTATGTGTGTGTGTGTGTATGTGTGCATGTGTGTGTGTGTGTGTGTGTATGTGTGTATGTGTGTGTGTGTGTATGTGTGTGTGTGTGTATGTGTGTATGTGTGTGTGTATGTGTGTGTGTGTGTATGTGTGTATGTGTGTGTGTCTCTCTCTCTCTCTCTCTCTCTCTCTCTTCACAGTCCTTGTTGTGCCATGTCAGTGGGTTCGTAATGGCTGTTTGAGCCAGTGGACGGGTAGGACTGGCTTTGTCTGTCTCTAATTACAGGCTGTTTAGTGGGACTAGCGAAACGTCACAGAGCCCTAATAATCACTCATGTAAAGCTGGCTAGGGGAATTATTGGATTGATTGATGTTTTAGAAAAGTGAAATGATGAAGTCTCCGCGGCGACAGGAGGACGAGTGACAGTCCTGTTGCTGGGGAGTTTTCTAGCAAGCACAAAGCATGCAGCATGCTGCTGTATGGCAAGAGTGGACCGGAACTGAAAATTAGGAGGCTAGTGTGTAGTGTGAGTCGATGCTGTGTGGGGACTGTGAGTGTGAGGACTGTGAGTGTTGGGTATGTGGTGTAGTGTGAGTCGATGCTGTGTGAGGACTGTGAGTGTGAGGACTGTGAGTGTTGGGTATGTGGTGTAGTGTGAGTCGATGCTGTGTGGGGACTGTGAGTGTGAGGACTGTGAGTGTGAGGACTGTGAGTGTGAGGACTGTGAGTGTTGGGTATGTGGTGTAGTGTGAGTCGATGCTGTGTGAGGACTGTGAGTGTGAGGACTGTGAGTGTTGGGTATGTGGTGTAGTGTGAGTCGATGCTGTGTGGGGACTGTGAGTGTGAGGACTGTGAGTGTGAGGACTGTGAGTGTTGGGTATGTGGTGTAGTGTGAGCTGATGCTGTGTGAGGACTGTGAGTGTTGGGTATGTGGTGTAGTGTGAGTCTGGGTATGTGGTGTAGTGTGAGTTGATGCTGTGTGAGGACAGTGAGTGCTGGGTATGTGGTGTAGTGTGAGTTGATGCTGTGTGAGGACTGTGAGTGTTGGGTATGTGGTGTAGTGTGAGTCGATGCTGTGTGAGGACTGTGAGTGTGAGGACTGTGAGTGTTGGGTATGTGGTGTAGTGTGAGTCGATGCTGTGTGAGGACTGTGAGTGTTGGGTATGTGGTGTAGTGTGAGTCGATGCTGTGTGAGGACTGTGAGTGTTGGGTATGTGGTGTAGTGTGAGCTGATGCTGTGTGAGGACTGTGAGTGTTAGGTATGTGGTGTAGTGTGAGTTGATGCTGTGTGAGGACTGTGAGTGTTGGGTATGTGGTGTAGTGTGAGCTGATGCTGTGTGAGGACTGTGAGTGTTAGGTATGTGGTGTAGTGTGAGCTGATGCTGTGTGAGGACTGTGAGTGTTGGGTATGTGGTGTAGTGTGAGTCGATGCTGTGTGAGGACTGTGAGTGTTAGGTATGTGGTGTAGTGTGAGTCGATGCTGTGTGAGGACAGTGAGTGTGAGGACTGTGAGTGTTGGGTATGTGGTGTAGTGTGAGTTGATGCTGTGTGAGGACTGTGAGTGTTGGGTATGTGGTGTAGTGAGAGTTGATGCTGTGTGAGGACAGTGAGTGCTGGGTATGTGGTGTAGTGTGAGTTGATGCTGTGTGACGACTGTGAGTGTTGGGTATGTGGTGTAGTGTGAGTTGATGCTGTGTGAGGACAGTGAGTGCTGGGTATGTGGTGTAGTGTGAGTTGATGCTGTGTGAGGACAGTGAGTGCTGGGTATGTGGTGTAGTGTGAGTTGATGCTGTGTGACGACTGTGAGTGTTGGGTATGTGGGATAAGGCTACAGAGACTTCCACCTCAGATTTCATAAAGGGCTAATCCCAAAAATCGACTAATCCCAAAACTCGATGTGACAGTGGTTAACTATTTTATTTATCAGAGTGCCTTTACTCTAATGTGGCTAAAGATACGGTGATATCTGCGAATGTTCAGTTTTTTTTTTACGTAGCCCGCTGTCCACTCCGATGTCTATGTAGCTGCTGTCCACTCTGATGTCTATGTAGCTGCTGTCCACTCCGATGTCTATGTAGCTGCTGTCCACTCTGCTGCTGTCCACTCTGATGTCTATGTAGCTGCTGTCCACTCTGCTGCTGTCCACTCCGATGTCTACGTAGCTGCTGTCCACTCTGCTGCTGTCCACTCTGATGTATATGTAGCTGCTGTCCACTCTGCTGCTGTCCACTCCGATGTCTATGTAGCTGCTGTCCACTCTGCTGCTGTCCACTCCGATGTCTATGTAGCTGCTGTCCACTCTGCTGCTGTCCACTCCGATGTCTATGTAGCTGCTGTCCACTCTGATGTCTATGTAGCTGCTGTCAACTCTGCTGCTGTCCACTCTGATGTCTATGTAGCTGCTGTCCACTCTGCTGCTGTCCACTCTGATGTCTATGTAGCTGCTGTCCACTCTGCTGCTGTCCACTCTGATGTCTATGTAGCTGCTGTCCACTCTGCTGCTGTCCACTCCGATGTCTATGTAGCTGCTGTCCACTCTGATGTCTATGTAGCTGCTGCCCACTCTGCTGCTGTCCACTCCCATGTCTATGTAGCTGCTGTCCACTCTGATGTCTATGTAGCTGCTGTCCACTCTGCTGCTGTCCAATCTGATGTCTATGTAGCTGCTGTCCACTCTGCTGCTGTCCACTCCGATGTCTATGTAGCTGCTGTCCACTCTGATGTCTATGTAGCTGCTGTCCACTCTGCTGCTGTCCACGCTAATGTCTATGTAGCTGCTGTCAACTCTGATGTCTATGTAGCTGCTGTCCACTCTACTGCTGTCCACTCCGATGTCTATGTAGCTGCTGTCCACTCTGATGTCTATGTAGCTGCTGTCCACTCTGCTGCTGTCCACTCTGATGTATATGTAGCTGCTGTCCACTCTGCTGCTGCACACTCTGATGTCTATGTAACTGCCTGCTGTCAACTCTGCTGCTGTCCACTCTGATGTCTATGTAGCTGCTGTCCACTCTGATGTCTATGTAGCTGCTGTTCACTCTGATGTCTATGTAGCTGCTGTCCACTCTGCTGCTGTCCACTCTGATGTCTATGTAGCTGCTGTCAACTCTGATGTCTATGTAGCTGCTGTCCACTCTGCTGCTGTCCACTCTGATGTCTATGTAGCTGCTGTCCACTCTGATGTCTATGTAGCTGCTGTTCACTCTGATGTCTATGTAGCTGCTGTCCACTCTGCTGCTGTCCACTCTGATGTCTATGTAGCTGCTGTCAACTCTGATGTCTATGTAGCTGCTGTCCACTCTGCTGCTGTCCACTCTGATGTCTATGTAGCTGCTGTCCACTCTGCTGCTGTCCACTCCGATGTCTATGTAGCTGCTGTCCACTCTGATGTCTATGTAGCTGCTGTCCACTCTGATGTCTATGTAGCTGCTGTCCACTCTGTTGCTGTCCACTCCGATGTCTATGTATCTGCTACCCACTCTGATGTCTATGTAGCTGCTGTCCAATCTGCTGCTGTCCACTCTGATGTCTATGTAGCTGCTGTCCACTCTGCTGCTGTCCACTCAGATGTCTATGTAGCTGCTGTCCACTCTGATGTATATGTAGCTGCTGTCCACTCTGATGTCTATGTAGCTGCTGTCCACTATGCTGCTGTCCACTCTGATGTATATGTAGCTGCTGTCCACTCTGCTGCTGTACACTCTGATGTCTATGTAACTGCCTGCTGTCAACTCTGCTGCTGTCCACTCTGATCTCTATGTAGCTGCTGTTTACTCTGCTGCTGTCCGGTCTGATATCTATGTAGCTGCTGTTCACTCTGGTGTCTATGTAGCTGCTGTTCACTCTGATGTCTATGTAGCTGCTGTCAACTCTGGTGCTGTCCGGTCTGATGTCTATGTAGCTGCTGTCCACTCTGCTGCTGTCCGGTCTGATGTCCATGTAGCTGCTGTCCACTCTGCTGCTGTCCACTCTGATGTCTATGTAGCTGCTGTCCACTCTGCTGCTGTCCGGTCTGATGTCTATGTAGCTGCTGTCCACTCTGCTGCTGTCCGGTCTGATGTCTATGTAGCTGCTGTCCACTCTGCTGCTGTCCACTCTGATGTCTATGTAGCTGCTGTCCACTCTGCTGCTGTCCACTCTGATGTCTATGTAGCTGCTGTCCACTCTGCTGCTGTCCACTCTGATGTCTATGTAGCTGCTGTCCACTCTGCTGCTGTCCGGTCTGATGTCTATGTAGCTGCTGTCCACTCTGCTGCTGTCCGGTCTGATGTCTATGTAGCTGCTGTCCACTCTGCTGCTGTCCACTCTGATGTCTATATAGCTGCTGTCAACTCTGATGTCTATGTAGCTGCTGTCCACTCTACTGCTGTCCACTCCGATGTCTATGTAGCTGCTGTCCACTCTGATGTCTATGTAGCTGCTGTCAACTCTGCTGCTATCCACTCTGATGTATATGTAGCTGCTGTCCACTCTGCTGCTGTACACTCTGATGTCTATGTAACTGCCTGCTGTCAACTCTGCTGCTGTCCACTCTGATGTCTATG
Organism: Oncorhynchus clarkii lewisi; assembly: GCF_045791955.1. Lineage (NCBI taxonomy): Eukaryota > Metazoa > Chordata > Actinopteri > Salmoniformes > Salmonidae > Oncorhynchus > Oncorhynchus clarkii. The sequence goes on along the minus strand of NC_092175.1, from coordinate 46,815,916 downwards.
TAGCTGCTGTCCACTCTGATGTCTATGTAGCTGCTGTTCACTCTGATGTCTATGTAGCTGCTGTCCACTCTGCTGCTGTCCACTCTGATGTCTATGTAGCTGCTGTCAACTCTGATGTCTATGTAGCTGCTGTCCACTCTGCTGCTGTCCACTCTGATGTCTATGTAGCTGCTGTCCACTCTGCTGCTGTCCACTCCGATGTCTATGTAGCTGCTGTCCACTCTGATGTCTATGTAGCTGCTGTCCATTCTGATGTCTATGTAGCTGCTGTCCACTCTGCTGCTGTCCACTCCGATGTCTATGTATCTGCTACCCACTCTGATGTCTATGTAGCTGCTGTCCAATCTGCTGCTGTCCACTCTGATGTCTATATAGCTGCTGTCCACTCTGCTGCTGTCCACTCAGATGTCTATGTAGCTGCTGTCCACTCTGATGTATATGTAGCTGCTGTCCACTCTGATGTCTATGTAGCTGCTGTCCACTATGCTGCTGTCCACTCTGATGTATATGTAGCTGCTGTCCACTCTGCTGCTGTACACTCTGATGTCTATGTAACTGCCTGCTGTCAACTCTGCTGCTGTCCACTCTGATCTCTATGTAGCTGCTGTTTACTCTGCTGCTGTCCGGTCTGATATCTATGTAGCTGCTGTTCACTCTGGTGTCTATGTAGCTGCTGTTCACTCTGATGTCTATGTAGCTGCTGTCAACTCTGGTGCTGTCCGGTCTGATGTCTATGTAGCTGCTGTCCACTCTGCTGCTGTCCGGTCTGATGTCCATGTAGCTGCTGTCCACTCTGATGTCTATGTAGCTGCTGTTCACTCTGATGTCTATGTAGCTGCAGTCCACTCTGCTGCTGTCCACTCTGATGTCTATGTAGCTGCTGTCAACTCTGATGTCTATGTAGCTGCTGTCCACTCTGCTGCTGTCCACTCTAATGTCTATGTAGCTGCTGTCCACTCTGCTGCTGTCCACTCCGATGTCTATGTAGCTGCTGTCCACTCTGCTGCTGTCCACTCCGATGTCTATGTAGCTGCTGTCCACTCTGATGTCTATGTAGCTGCTGTCCACTCTGCTGCTGTCCGGTCTGATGTCTATGTAGCTGCTGTCCACTCTGCTGCTGTCCACTCCGATGTCTATGTAGCTGCTGTCCACTCTGCTGCTGTCCACTCTGATGTCTATGTAGCTGCTGTCCACTCTGCTGCTGTCCGGTCTGATGTCTATGTAGCTGCTGTCCACTCTGCTGCTGTCCACTCTGATGTCTATGTAGCTGCTGTCCACTCTGCTGCTGTCCGGTCTGATGTCTATGTAGCTGCTGTCCACTCTGCTGCTGTCCGGTCTGATGTCTATGTAGCTGCTGTCCACTCTGCTGCTGTCCACTCTGATGTCTATGTAGCTGCTGTCCACTCTGTTGCTGTCCACTCTGATGTCTATGTAGCTGCTGTCCACTCTGCTGCTGTCCACTCTGATGTCTATGTAGCTGCTGTCCACTCTGCTGCTGTCCACTCTGATGTCTATGTAGCTGCTGTCCACTCTGCTGCTGTCCGGTCTGATGTCTATGTAGCTGCTGTCCACTCTGCTGCTGTCCGGTCTGATGTCTATGTAGCTGCTGTCCACTCTGCTGCTGTCCACTCTGATGTCTATGTAGCTGCTGTCCACTCTGCTGCTGTCCGGTCTGATGTCTATGTAGCTGCTGTCCACTCTGCTGCTGTCCGGTCTGATGTCTATGTAGCTGCTGTCCACTCTGCTGCTGTCCACTCTGATGTCTATGTAGCTGCTGTCCACTCTGCTGCTGTCCACTCTGATGTCTATGTAGCTGCTGTCCACTCTGCTGCTGTCTATGTAGCTGCTGTCCACTCTGCTACTGTCCGGTCTGATGTCTATGTAGCTGCTGTCCACTCTGCTGCTGTCCACTCTGATGTCTATGTAGCTGCTGTCCACTCTGCTGCTGTCCACTCTGATGTCTATGTAGCTGCTGTCCACTCTGCTGCTGTCCACTCTGATGTCTATGTAGCTGCTGTCCACTCTGCTGCTGTCCGGTCTGATGTCTATGTAGCTGCTGTCCACTCTGCTGCTGTCCGGTCTGATGTCTATGTAGCTGCTGTCCACTCTGCTGCTGTCCGGTCTGATGTCTATGTAGCTGCTGTCCACTCTGCTGCTGTCCGGTCTGATGTCTATGTAGCTGCTGTCCACTCTGCTGCTGTCCGGTCTGATGTCTATGTAGCTGCTGTCCACTCTGCTGCTGTCCGGTCTGATGTCTATGTAGCTGCTGTCCACTCTGCTGCTGTCCACTCTGATGTCTATGTAGCTGCTGTCCACTCTGCTGCTGTCCGGTCTGATGTCTATGTAGCTGCTGTCCACCCTGCTGCTGTCCGGTCTGATGTCTATGTAGCTGCTGTCCACTCTGCTGCTGTCCGGTCTGATGTCTATGTAGCTGCTGTCCACTCTGCTGCTGTCTGGTCTGATGTCTATGTAGCTGCTGTCCACTCTGCTGCTGTCCGGTCTGATGTTTATGTAGCTGCTGTCCACTCTGCTGCTGTCCGGTCTGATGTCTATGTAGCTGCTGTCCACTCTGCTGCTGTCCGGTCTGATGCCTATGTAGCTGCTGTGCTGAGTGTTCTGATTCCGTCCCCGCCTCCTTGATCACTTTTGTCTATTCACTGGTGTTGCCTACAAACTTCATGTTGTACCCAAAACTGTTTTAACTGTTGCATTCCATGCCTCTGTATGCATAAGTGAGAATATATGCTAGTTTCTTGAGACGGGTAGTAGGCTACATGCGGTATACATTTTGAGCAACGACGCTGTCGGAGTGTTCAAAGCATTAAGCTACCCTTAAAAAATATAGTTTTACTTTTAGTTCCAATGAAAACTAAATACTTTTTGAAAAATTATTATATGGAAATCTGAAATGTTAGACGACAAAATGTACTTTGGGGTCATGTTATCAGAATGTATAATTTAGCTTATTACACCAAAAATGATTAGTTTCAAGTGAGAATTAGGCAGTTATGATGCTGAAGAAGGAAATGGTTGCCTATTTCACCAATATTTATGTTTGTAAAAAGGGTAGTGTGTAGTTCCAATAGTTAGCTGTATGGCAAAAACAAAAAACTGAAAACACTACCTAGATTTGAATTTAGCTCAACTACCTCCAAGCTACTGCAAAATGGAGTTAAATTACAATCTACACTGAAGACTAACAGTCACACGCCAAGGACACATCAACTAGGCCTAATTAGCTAGACCGTAGAAATTACACTGAAATATTTGCTGCTCAAAATACTATTCCGTTACAGCTCTACCCTTTTATAATGAGGAGACTAAATTTATTTTTGATACTGTATGATCTTGTGTGAGGACTCTATAGTGACCAGACTTTGTCACATAGAAACTAACAAGCAAATAACTGCAATAGTAGGCCGTCATTATAATTAAGAGTTTGTTCTCAACTGACTCGCCTAGTTAAATTAAGGTTAAAGGTTAAAGGTTATGTGGAGATTCAGCGCCGTGGACAGCAGCTGGCAGAAACCTGACGTTCAGGACCTCAGAGCATCAGGAGAAACTTCAGTGAGAAGCTTCAAAAGCACGATAACACTTTATTTGTATAGTCCATCTGTAGATGCTCTACAGACTATCTACTAACTATCTCCTAACTAACATTAAACCCTCAACTTAACCCTAACCCAATCCTAACCCTAACCCCAATCATAACCCTAACCCCAATCCTAACCCTAACCCCAATCCTAACCCTAACCCCAATCCTAACCCTAACCCTAACCCAATCCTAACCCTAACCCAATCCTAACCCTAACCCCAATCCTAACCCTAACCCTAACCCAATCCTAACCCTAACCACAATCATAACCCTAACCCTAACCCAATCCTAACCCTAACCCCAATCATAACCCTAACCCTAACCCCAATCCTAACCCTAACCCTAACCCCAATCCTAACCCTAACCCCAATCATAACCCTAACCCCAATCATAACCCTAACCCTAACCCCAATCCTAACCCTAACCCCAATCATAACCCTAACCCTAACCCCAATCCTAACCCTAACCCCAATCATAACCCTAACCCTAACCCCAATCCTAACCCTAACCCCAATCCTAACCCTAACCCCAATCATAACCCTAACCCTAACCCCAATCCTAACCCTAACCCCAATCCTAACCCTAACCCCAATCCTAACCCTAACCCTAACCCCAATCCTAACCCTAACCCCAATCCTAACCCTAACCCCAATCCTAACCCTAACCTTAGCAAGCAGTTGCTTATCAACAGATAGTATGACCATCTGTAAAGCATCTATGTGGGACTATCCACATAAAGTACTGAATACAACCAGTATTCAATCATGTGAAAGTCCTTGAGTGGCCCAGCCAAAGCTCAGACTTCAATCACATTAAAAATATGTAGAACGACTTGAAGATTGCTGTTCACTGCCACTCCCCATCTAAATTAAAATAGAGAAAATCTGGAAGGAACATCAGGACTATCCAAATAAAATGTGACTGAAACAACTCCAGGCCACAGGGTCGCCACTAGATAACACAGCCACAAAGTCATGAACCCTGCCTATTTCTAAAATTTCTGTTTATAAAATCAGATTTTCATGCAGTTTTTTGATATAACATATTTTGACTTTTTGGGTTGTTATCTAGTGGAAACCTGGCCACAGGTACAATCTAACTGGGAAATAAATAGGCACAGAAAGGAAGGCCTGAACTATGAAGGAAGGCTTGAACTATGAAGGAAGGCCTGAACTATGAAGGAAGGCCTGAACTATGAAGGAAGGCCCGAACTATGAAAGGCCTGAACTATGAAGGAAGGCCTGAACTATGAAGGAAGGTATGAACTATGAAGGAAGGCCTGAACTATGAAGGAAGGCCTGAACTATGAAGGAAGGCCTGAACTATGAAGGAAGGTATGAACTATGAAGGAAGGCCTGAACTATGAAGGAAGGCCTGAACTATGAAGGAAGGCCTGAACTATGAAGGAAGGTCTGAACTATAGAGGAAGGTCTGAACTATGAAGTAAGGCCTGAACTATGAAGGAAGGTCTGAACTATGAAGGAAGGTCTGAACTATGAAGGAAGGCCTGAACTATGAAGGAAGGCATGAACTATGAAGGAAGGCCTGAACTATGAAGGAAGGTCTGAACTATGAAGGAAGGTCTGAACTATAGAGGAAGGTCTGAACTATGAAGTAAGGCCTGAACTATGAAGGAAGGTCTGAACTATGAAGGAAGGCATGAACTATGAAGGAAGGCCTGAACTATGAAGGAAGGCATGAACTATAGAGGGCCAGAACTATGAAGGAAGGCATGAACTATGAAGGAAGGCCTGTAGGTCTAAACTATGAAGGAAGGCCTGAACTATGAAGGAAGGTCTGAACTATGAAGGAAGACCTGAACTATGAAGGAAGGCATGAACTATGAGGGAAGGCCTGAACTATGAAGGAAGGCCTGAACTATGAAGGAAGGCCTGAACAATGAAGGAAGGCCTGAACTATGAAGGAAGGCCTGAACTATGAAGGGAGGCCTGAACTATGAAGGAAGGCATGAACTATGAAGGAAGGACTGAACTATGAAGGGAGGCCTGAACTATGAAGGGAGGCCTGAACTATGAAGGAAGGCCTGAACTATGAAGGAAGGCCTGAACTATGAAGGAAGGCCTGAACTATGAAGGGAGGCCTGAACTATGAAGGGAGGCCTGAACTATGAAGGAAGGCATGAACTATGAAGGAAGGACTGAACTATGAAAGAAGGACTGAACTATGAAGGAAGGCCTAAACTATAAAGGAAGGCCTGAACTATGAAGGAAGGTCTGAACTATGAAGGAAGGCATGAACTATGAAGGAAGGCATGAACTATGAAGGAAGGTCTGAACTATGAAGGAAGGTCTGAACTATAGAGGAAGGTCTGAACTATAAAGGAAGGCCTGAACTATGAAGGAAGGCCTGAACTATAGAGGGCCAGCACTCCAGAAATGCTTGACTTATTCCAAGTTTGATTGTGTTACAGCCTGAATTCAAAATGTGTTAAATTGAATTTCTCATTTACATAAGTGCTATGACACTCCAAATTGAGCTCAGGTGCACCCAATTTCCTTTGATCACCCTTGAGATGTCACTACTTGATTGGAGTCCACCTGTGGCCAATTCAGTTGATTGTACATGATTTAGAAAGAAACACACCTGTCTATATAAGGTCTCGCAGTTGACAGTGCATGTCAGAGCAAAAACTATACCACGAAGTCCAAGAAGCTGTCTGTAGGTATCTGAGATAGAATTGTGATGAGGCATATGTCTGGGGAAGGTTATTAAACAAATTTCTATAGTTCTGAATGTTTCCAAGAGCATAGTTCTCTCCATCATTTAGAAAAGAAAAAAATATGGAACTACTCAGACTCTGCCTAGAGCTGGCCACCCGACCAAACTGTCAGGAAGGACCTTGGTCAAGGAGGTGACCCAGGAGGTGACAGAACTACAGAGTTCCTTGGCTGAGATGGGACAACCTGCCAGAAGCATAACAGTCTCTACAGCACTTCACCAATCGGGTCTTCATGGGAGAGTGGCCAGACGGAAGCCACTACTGAGAAAAACGCACATGAGAGCACAACTGGAGTTCGCAAAAAGGCATGTAAAAAAAAAAACTCTGAAAGACTCTGAGAGCATACGGCAAAAGATTCTGTGGTCTGATGAGACAAATGTAACTATTTGGCCTGAATGCAAAGTGTCTTGGCAAAAACCAGGCACAGCTCATTACTTGACTATTACCATCCCTATCATGAAGCATGACTGTGACAACACCATGCTATGGTGATGCTTTTCAGCAGCAGGGACTGGGAGACTGGTAAGGATAGAGGGAACAATGAATGGAGCCAAATAAAGGCAAACGCCTTGATGAGAACCTGCTTCAGAGAGCAAACGACCTTAGACTGGGGCGAAGATTTACATTCCTACAGGACAATGACCCCAAGCATACAGACAAAGCAACGCTGGAATGGCTTCAGAACAAGAATGTGAAAGTCCTTGAGTGGCCCAGCCGAAGCTCAGACTTAAATTCCTTTGAAAATATGTGGAAAGACTTGTGGATTGCTGTTCACTGCCTCTCCTCATCTTACTTAATAGAGTTTGAGAAAATCTGCAGGGAAGAATGGGAGAACATCCAAGAATCCAGATGTGCAAAGCTGACAGACATACCCAAAACGACTCACAGCTGACAGACATACCCAAAACGACTCACAGCTGACAGACATACCCAAAACGACTCACAGCTGACAGGCATACCCAAAACGACTCACAGCTGACAGTCATACCCAAAACGACTCACAGCTGACAGACATACCCAAAACGACTCACAGCTGACAGACATACCCAAAACGACTCACAGCTGACAGACATACTCAAAACGACTCACAGCTGACAGACATACCCAAAACGACTCACAGCTGACAGACATACCCAAAACGACTCACAGCTGACAGACATACCCAAAACGACTCACAGCTGACAGACATACCCAAAACGACTCACAGCTGACAGACATACCCAAAACGACTCACAGCTGACAGACATACCCAAAACGACTCACAGCTGACAGACATACCCAAAACGACTCACAGCTGACAGACATACCCAAAACGACTCACAGCTGACAGACATACCCAAAACGACTCACAGCTGACAGACATACCCAAAACGACTCACAGCTGACAGACATACCCAAAACGACTCACAGCTGACAGACAAACCCAAAACGACTCACAGCTGACAGACAAACCCAAAACGACTCACAGCTGACAGACATACCCAAAACGACTCACAGCTGACAGTCATACCCAAAACGACTCACAGCTGACAGACATACCCAAAACGACTCACAGCTGACAGACATACCCAAAACGACCCACAGCTGACAGACATACCCAAAACGACTCACAGCTGACAGACAAACCCAAAACGACTCACAGCTGACAGACATACCCAAAACAACTCACAGCTGACAGACATGCCCAAAACGACTCAAAGCTGACAGACATACCCAAAACGACTCACAGCTGACAGACATGCCCAAAACGACTCAAAGCTGACAGACATACTCAAAACGACTCACAGCTGACAGACATGCCCAAAACGACTCATTTTGTCATTATGGGGTATTGTGTATAGATGGGTGATTAAAAAAAAAGTACCATTTAGTCCATTTTGAAATTCAGGCTGTAATACAACAAAATGTAGGATAAGTCAAAGTGTATGAATATTTTCTGAAGGCACTGTAGACTGTAGCCATCATTGATTGAAAAGGTTTTTGATTTTGGCCTTAGTATTTTAAATAATAGGGTACAAACCTATTGTTCTCTGAAATCGAGACACTTTAGGTTCTCATGCTGTCTGTGTGTGTGTGTGTGTGTGTGTGTGCCTCTGTGTGTGTGTGTGTGTGTGTGTGTGTGTGTGTGTGTGTGTGTGTGTCTCTGTGTGTGTGTGCGCCTCTGTGTGTGTGTGCGTGTGTGTGTGCGTGTGCCTCTGTGTGTGTGTGTGCGTGTGTGTGATGTTAAAGGCCCTTGCTGTTATGCTGTGTGTTCACTGGTGCGTGAGGGAGAGGGGGGAGATTGATGGCGGGAACTGATGCTGCACGCATTGATATGAATCGCCTCATCAACTCCAAATTCGCTGCCTGCCTCGTGCCTGTGACGCAATCCGTCTCTGCCACAGCCCATTTCTCAGAGGTTCCGGAGCACATTTTATGGTTAAACGCTCAAAGGGTAAAACAAATCTATAAATCGATATGGCTCTGTCGCACACAACGTCAGGAGAAGGGTTGGTACGAAAATGCCCCGCGCTACACACACTTATCAATCACCCCGGGAGACAGAGTGGTTATTCTCACCAGCAGCTGAGAGGCTAAAACATGGAGTCTCCCTATGATTACCAATTAGCTGTCCCCATTCAATTTCCACATCTCCTTTCGTTTTCCCCATTCAATCATTTTATCATTTAATGAACCCTGGCATCTGTCCAGATCCTACTGGAGCAGTCAGTCAGATGTTGAAGCAGAACATTATACAGTCTCATATAAGGAAACAGGGCCTATTTTAATAGAATATGTATGGAAAAATAACTCTCTGCTATACGTACCAGTCAAAGAGAAGATAAAGAGAACTGTCACAACGGGAGATAGAAGAGGAGTGGCGGAAGAATCACTCGGTCTTTGACTCAAGGAATCAATGTGACTGAGAGCAACATTCCCGTGCGATGCATGCAGAGTATTTCTGAATGACGTGGTGGCTGGTTCCAGTCAGAGGTACGTTGACATGGCTTATGGTAGAGAAATCAACATTAAATTATCTGGCAACAGCTCTGGCAACAGCTCTGGCATCTGTGGCATTGTGCTGTGTGGCAAAACTGCACATTTTAGAGTCGCCTTTTATTGTCCCCAGCACAAGGTGCACCTATGTAATGACCATGCTGTTTAATCATCTTATTGATATGCCACACCTGTCAGGTGGATGGATTATTTTGGTAAATGAGAAATGCTCACTAACGGGGATGTAAACAAATTTGTGCACAAACATTGAGAGAAATACCCTTTTTGTGCGTATAGAGCATTTCTGGGATCTTTTATTTCAGCTCATGAAACATGGAACCAATACTTTACATGTTGTGTTTAAAAAAAAATCTGTGTAATTAGCAGAATGTTAGTTGTAAAAACTAAATTTTCCTGTTGAGATGCATTACTTTTAAAATTGTACACTGTCTCTTTAAAACCATCAGGTTTGTGATGACCATGTTGTTAGCTAGCTAATGAGGATATGCTGGTGAAGTTACCATGTTGTTAGCTAGCTAATGAGGATATACTGGGGAAGTTACCATGTTGTTAGTTAGCTAATGAGGATATACTGGGGAAGTTACCATGTTGTTAGCTAGCTAATGAGGATATACTGGGGAAGTTACCATGTTGTTAGCTAGCTAATGAGGATATACTGGTGAATTGACCATGTTGTTAGCTAGCTAATGAGGATATACTGGGGAAGTTACCATGTTGTTTGCTAGCTAATGAGGATATACTGGGGAAGTTACCATGTTGTTAGCTAGCTAATGAGGATATACTGGTGAAGTTACCATGTTGTTAGCTAGCTAATGAGCATATACTGGGGAAGTTACCATGTTGTTAGCTAGCTAATGAGGATATGCTGGTGAAGTTACCATATTGTTAGCTAGCTAATGAGGATATACTGGGGAAAGTTACCATGTTGTTAGCTAGCTAATGAGGATATACTGGTGAAGTTGCCATGTTGTTAGCTAGCTAATGAGGATATACTGGGGAAAGTTACCATGTTGTTAGCTAGCTAATGAGGATATACTGGTGAATTGACCATGTTGTTAGTTAGCTAATGATATACTGGGGAAAGTTACCATGTTGTTAGCTAGCTAATGAGGATATACTGGGGAAGTTACCATGTTGTTAGCTAGCTAATGAGGATATACTGGTGAAGTTACCATATTGTTAGCTAGCTAATGAGGATATACTGGGGAAAGTTACCATGTTGTTAGCTAGCTAATGAGGATATACTGGTGAAGTTGCCATGTTGTTAGCTAGCTAATGAGGATATACTGGGGAAAGTTACCATGTTGTTAGCTAGCTAATGAGGATATACTGGTGAATTGACCATGTTGTTAGTTAGCTAATGATATACTGGGGAAAGTTACCATGTTGTTAGCTAGCTAATGAGGTAACATGACCGAACAAATGGTTAACAACGCAGGAGTAGTTTTAGAACAGCGCATTAATGTAAAATGTTTGTCCCAGTGATCCACTATTGGAAGATAAAATGTTGCTCCGGTAATATGGGTCAGATCTCTTGACCTGGCTGGGCTAGAAGCAAGGTGTTTTCACTGTAGTCAGGGTGTAACCATGATGCTATTGAATCTGCACTCACCTTTTCTCTTGGGCACTCGGAAACAATGGTACAGCGAAGCCTAATCATTACAATAATTATTATCTGGGAGCTTTTTTTACCGAGTCTCACAGTAAAACTCCCGGTCAGTGCATCAAAATATTGTCACATACAGTGCATTTGGGAACTATTCAGACCCCTTGCCCAATTTAGCTCAGGTGCATCCTGTTTACATTGATCATCCTTGAGTTGTTTCTACAATTTGATTGGAGTCCACCTGTGGTAAATTCAATTGATTGCACATGATTTGGAAAGGCACACACCTGTCTATATAAGGTCCCACATTTGACAGTGTGTGTCAGAGCAAAAACCAAACCATGAGGTCGAAGGAATTGTCCATAGATGTCACGCCCAGACAATAGAGAGCCGTTGGATTCTCTATAGAGGTTTAGAGTTCCTCTGTGAAGATGGGAGAACCTTCCAGAAGGACAACCATCTATGCAGCACTCCACCAATCAGGGCTTTATGGTAGAGTGGCCAGATGGAAGCCACTCCTCAGTAAAAAGCACATGACAGCCAGCTTGGAGTTTGCCAGAAGGCACCTAAAGACTCTCAGAAAATGAGAAACAAGATTCTCTGGTCTGATGAAACCAAGATCGAACTCTTTGGCCTGAATGCCAACTGTCACATCTGGAGGAAACCTGCCACCATCCCTCCAGTGAAGCATGGTGGTGGCACCATCCCTCCAGTGAAGCATGGTGGTGGCAGCATCATGCTGTGGGAATGTTTTGGAAGCTTTTCTTCTAGTCATCCAAGTGATATAAAACACCAAATATTCATTAATATGCTTTAATGTGTAAACACTTTACCTCGCAGCCAACATGCTTTCACCAATCCCATATCATTACAGTAAAATACTGTGAAATACAAACCCCTCCCACTCAATTAATTTCATTCATTCATTGCTATAGCATTGCCATCTTTACAGTACAATACAATCAATTGTATGGTATTCAGGATTTGGCAGTGTGCCAACATTCTAAAATAACCACTTCCTTATAGGTACACTGTAAAGGGGTTAACATGAATTTGACATGAGCTAACAGGCAGCTCGGTGGCAAGTAAAATCTGTATTTCATATTACAGTACACCGGTCATAATATAAACACGGTATCAAAGTAAGTACTGTGTAATGACACACAGTACTTCACCAGAGACAGTTTTCTCCACTAAGCAACGAGTCGGAGTCAGAGCCTGAGCCTCTTCAGGTCTCTCCTCCACCCATTACGGGGTCAGAGCCTCTTCAGGTCTCTCCTCCACCCATTACGGGGTCAGAGCCTCTTCAGGTCTCTCCTCCACCCATTACGGGGTCAGAGCCTCTTCAGGTCTCTCCTCCACCCATTACGGGGTCTGAGCCTTCTCAGGTCTCTCCTCCACCCATTACGGGGTCTGAGCCTTCTCAGGTCTCTCCTCCACCCGTTACAGGGTCAGAGCCATCGAAGCCTCCCATCATTAGTTCTGACAAATTGAGAACCTGGCGTAATCTGAAGATGGTGTTGGCTGAGGCTAAAACTGGCAAGTGTAGATGGTATAGGGATATTGTTATCCACATCGACGCCAACAATCTTAGGATGAATCAGTCAAAGGTCACCAAGCGCAACATAACTTCAGCGTGTAACTTAACTAGAAAGATTTGTCGGCATTGAGTAATTGTCTCTGGCCCGCTGAGGAGTGACGGACTCCATCCTAGCTGGAGGGGTGCTCTCATCTCATCTATCAACATAGATAGGGCTCTAACTCCTCTAGCTCCACAATGAGATAGGGTGCAGGCCAAGCAGCAGGCTGTTATCCAGCCTGCCAGCTTAGTGGAGTCTGCCACTAGCACAGTCAGTGTAGTCAGCTCAGCTATCCCCATTGAGACTGTATCTGGGCCTCGATCTAGGTTGGGCAAAACTAAACATGGCGGTGTTTGCCTTAGCAATCTCAATGGAATAAAGACCTCATCCATTCCTGTCATTATTGAAAGAGATTGTGATATCTCACATCTCAAAATAGGACTACTTAATGTTAGATCCATCACTTCCAAGGCAGTTATAGTTAATGAACTAATCACTGATCATAATCTTGATGTGATTGGCCTGACTGAAACATGGATTAAGCCTGATGAATTTACTGTGTTAAATGAGGTCACTCCACCTGCTTACACTAGTGATCATATCCCCAGCGCATCCTGCAAAGGCTAACATTTACGACAGCAAATTTCAATTTACAAAAGAAAAAGACAGTGTTTTTGTCCTTTTGAGCTTTTAGTCATGAAATCTATGTAACTCAATCACTTTATATATATAGTGCATCCCATACAGTGGGGCAAAAAAGTATTTAGTCAGCCATCAATATTGCAAGTTCTCCCACTTAAAAAGATGAGGGAGGCCTGTAATTGCTCCCACAGTTGATTTCTTCAAACCAAGCTGCTTACCTATTGCAGATTCAGTCTTCCCAGCCTGGTTCAGGTCTACAACTTTGTTTCTGGTGTCCTTTGACAGCTCTTTGGTCTTGGCCATAGTGGAGTTTGCAGTGTGACTGTTTGAGGTTGTGGACAGGTGTCTTTTATACTGATAACAAGTTCAAACAGGTGCCATTAATACAGGTAACGAGTGGAGCACAGAGGAGCCTCTTAAAGAAGAAGTTACAGGTCTGTGAGAGCCAGAAATCTTGCTTGTTTGTATGTGACCAAATACTTATTTTCCACCATACTTACCATACATACAAATAAATTCATAAAAAATCATACAATGTGATTTTCTGGATTTTGTTTTTAATTTTGTCAGTCATAGTTGAAGTGTACCTATGATGAACATTACAGGCCTCTCTCATCTTTTTAAGTGGGAGAACTTGCACAATTAGTGGCTGACTAAATACTTTTTTGCCCCACTGTATCTACAACGCAAAATCCATGTATACGTATGCTATCTTTTGTGTGTAAGCATGTGTCTGTGCCTGTGTGTGTCTCTTCCAAGTCCCTGCTGTTCCATAAGGTGTATTTTGATCTGTTTTTAAATCTGATTCTCCTGCTGCATCAGTTACCTGATGTGGAATAGAGTTCCATGTAGTCATGGCTTTATGTAGTACTGTGGAATAGAGTTCCATGTAGTCATGGCTCTATGTAGTACTGTGGAATAGAGTTCCATGTAGTCATGGCTCTATGTAGTACTGTGGAATAGAGTTCCATGTAGTCATGGCTCTATGTAGTACTGTGGAATAGAGTTCCATGTAGTCATGGCTCTATGTAGTACTGTGGAATAGAGTTCCATGTAGTCATGGCTCTATGTAGTACTGTGGAATAGAGTTCCATGTAGTCATGGCTCTATGTAGTACTGTGGAATAGAGTTCCATGTAGTCATGGCTCTATGTAGTACTGTGGAATAGAGTTCCATGTAGTCATGGCTCTATGTAGTACTGTGGAATAGAGTTCCATGTAGTCATGGCTCTATGTAGTACTGTGGAATAGAGTTCCATGTAGTCATGGCTCTATGTAGTACTGTGGAATAGAGTTCCATGTAGTCATGGCTCTATGTAGTACTGTGGAATAGAGTTCCATGTAGTCATGGCTCTATGTAGTACTGTGGAATAGAGTTCCATGTAGTCATGGCTCTATGTAGTACTGTGGAATAGAGTTCCATGTAGTCATGGCTCTATGTAGTACTGTGGAATAGAGTTCCATGTAGTCATGGCTCTATGTAGTACTGTGGAATAGAGTTCCATGTAGTCATGGCTCTATGTAGTACTGTGGAATAGAGTTCCATGTAGTCATGGCTCTATGTAGTACTGTGGAATAGAGTTCCATGTAGTCATGGCTCTATGTAGTACTGTGGAATAGAGTTCCATGTAGTCATGGCTCTATGTAGTACTGTGGAATAGAGTTCCATGTAGTCATGGCTCTATGTAGTACTGTGGAATAGAGTTCCATGTAGTCATGGCTCTATGTAGTACTGTGGAATAGAGTTCCATGTAGTCATGGCTCTATGTAGTACTGTGGAATAGAGTTCCATGTAGTCATGGCTCTATGTAGTACTGTGGAATAGAGTTCCATGTAGTCATGGCTCTATGTAGTACTGTGCACTTCTCATAGTCTGTTTTGGACTTGGGGACTGTGAAGAGACCTCTGGTGGCATGTCTTGTGGGGTAAGTCTGGGTGTCCGAGCCGTGTGCCAGTAGTTTAGACAGACAGCTCTGTGCTTTCAACAAGTCAATATCTCTCACAAATACAAGTAGTGATGAAGTCAATCTCTCCTCTACTTTGAGCCGATTGCAATTTTCCTAATTCCCTCTTTGTGGCACCTGACCACACGACTGAACAGTAGTCCAGGCCTGTAGGACCTGCCGTGTTGATAGTGCTGTTAAGAAGGTAGAAACTAGGGCCTGTAGGATCTGCCTTGTTGATAGTGTTGTTAAGAAGGCAGAGCAGCACTTTATTATAGACAGACTCCTCCCCATCTTAGCTACTGTTGTAGCCAAATGTTTTGACCATGACAACTTGCTAAATTTACACATTATTTATTACAAGATTTAGTTGAGGTTTAGGATTTAGTGAATGATGTTTCCCAAATACAATGCTTTTAGTTTTCGAAATATTTAGGACTAACTTATTCGTTGCCACCCATTCTGAAACTAACTGCAGCTCTTTGTTAAGTGTTTCTTTTATTTCATTTGATGTAGTAGCTGTGTTGAATCATCTGGATACATAGGCTTTACTCAAAGCCAGTGGCATGTCGTTAGTAGCGATTGAAAAAAGTAAGGGGCCTAGACAGCTGCCCTGGGGAATTCCTGATTCTACCAGGATTATGTTGGACAGGCTTCCAGTAAAGACAACACCCTCTGTGTTCTGTTAGACAGGTAACTCTTTATCAACATTATAGCAAGGGGTGTAAAGCCTTAACACATACGTTTTTCCAGCAGCAGATTATGATTGATAATTTCAAAAGCCGCACTGAAGTCTAACAAAACAGCCCCCACAATATTTTTATGATACATTTCTCTCAGCCAATCATCAGTCATTTCTGTAAGTGCCGTGCTTGTTGAATGTGTTGTGGAAATTCTTACACAGGGGCACTCAAAGTCAAAGTGCTGTGCTTGTTGAGCATCCTTCCCTATACGCATGCTGAAAGTCTGTTGTCAGTTTGTTTACTGTAAAATAGTATTGTATCTGGTCAAACACAATTTTTTTCCAACTTTACTAAGGGTTGGTAACAGGCTGATTGGTCGGCTATTTGAGCCAGTAAAGCTTTATTATTCTTAGGTAGGGGAATGACTTTTTGTTCCCTCTTGGTCTGAGGGAACACACTTTCTAGTAGCTTAAATTGAAGAAATGTGAAATAGGAGTGGAAATTATCTGCTATTATTCTCAGTCATTTTCCATCCAAGTTGTCATAACCCGGTGGCTTGTCATTGTTGATAGACAACAATAATTAATCTTCCACAATCACTTTAAGGAATTCAAAATAACAATTATTGTCTTTCATAATTTGGTCAGATATATTTGGATGTGTAATGTCAGCATTTGTTGCTGGCATGTCGAGCCTAAGTTTTCTTATCTTGCCAATGAACAAATCATTAAAGTACTTGGCGATATCAGTAGGTTTTGTAATGAATGAGCCATCTGATTCAATGAATGATGGAGCTGGAGGCTTTACGCTTGACTGGAGGCTCACTGAAGGCTTTGTGCCATGGATCATCACTGAAGGCTTCGTGCCATGGATCATCACTGGAGGCTTCGTGCCATGAATCATCACTGGAGTTTTCCTATGTGGAGCCAGAACAGGTCTCACCGGACTGAGGAGACGTACTGGAAGCCTGGTGCGTGGAGCTCCCACAGGGCTTACCACGCTGGGGAGACATACTGGAGGCCTGGTACGTGGAACTGGAACTGGTCTCACCGGACTGGGGAGATTCACTGGAAGCCTGGTGCGTGGAGCGGGCACCGGATACACTGGGCCGTGGAGGCGCACTGGAGGTCTCAAGCGTTAGAGCCTGCACAACCCGTCCTGGCTGGATGGTTACTTTCGCCTAGCAAATGCGGGGCGCTAGCACAGGACGCACTGGTCTGTGCAGATGCACCAGAGACAAAAGTTTGCAGAGCCGGCGCAGGATATCCTGGGCCGAAGAGACACTGGAGGCCAGGAGCGCTGAGCCGGCACCATCCGTCCTGGCTGGACTCCCACTCTAGCCCGGCCAATGCGAGGAGCTGGAATATAGCGCACCGGGCTGTGACTGCGCACTGGAGACAGTGCGCATCATCGCATAACACGGTGCCTGACCAGTTACATGCTCCCCACGGTAATCACGGGGAGTTAGCTCCGCCAACCTCCCCGTGTGCCCCCCCGAAAAATGTTTTGGAGTGGCTTCCCGGTCTTCCTTGCCAGCAGTGACCCTGTGTAACGCTGGTCCCCTTTTCTCTCTGCTTCTGCCTTCCTCGCTTCTTCCATCTGCTTCCAAGGCAGCCGATCCTTTCCAGCCAGGATCTCCTCCCACGTCCATGATCCCTTTCCTTCCAGAATGTATTCCCATGTCCACTCGGTCTGCTCCTCCCGGCCACGTCGCTTTGTCCTTTTGTGGTGGGTTGTTCTGTCACGAACGTCGTCAAGGAAATGACCGGACCAAGGTGCAGCGTGGTAAGCGTACATTCTTTTATTTTAAATGTCGCCAACAAAAGACAGGGTGGTGCGGCAGGTGCCGCTTCTCATTCGAATGCTGTAATTTTATCTAAACCATCAGGTGTACGCCGATCCCAGCTAAGTAACTCATGCAAAGAGTTAAAGCGCAATAATGTGTTTTATCTCCAGTACTCTGCCATGATTGTCAGTTATGTAGCTGCTCTACTGATAATCTCAGTGCGTCCTTGCTGGGATGACACAATCAGTCTACTACCGGAGAATATCAACACCAAACACATTGGTTCACCGTTCCACGGGAGCGGACAGTACACAGCATACCATAACGTTCTGAATAATGGCCAAGTCTACCTCGCTCCTTATTCTACTGAACATGTTAGGCGTAACAAACACAAGTCCAACATTTATCGGAAACTGTTAAACTACCTGTTCACTACCCTCCTGCTCTCCGGGGATGTACAACTCAATCCTGGGCCCAATATCACCGAGCCAGTGATACGCACCGGAGTGGAGAGCGGTGGATGGCCTCATCCACTGGTCGTCGCCGCTGTGGAGGTGGGTGAGTGCTATGGTCCTATGGTTTCTCTCGACTCACCCGGCTCCAGGATAGATTTTGACTCTTCAAACATACCAGAGTCGTTAAATGCGATCTCTGACTCTGTTTCTGGTACGCAAGCTATTTTAATTAGTTCCCCGCATCCAGTGCAGGCGGGAGGGATTGTTAATTGCGCTACCGAACTGCCCCTAATCAAAACGAAACAAAACGGCCTAAACCCAGCCGTCAGAAAACACAGAAAATTTTACTTTTTTCAATGTGTCAATCACTCTCGAGTCATCTGGGACCCACGAGCTAAGCCCAAGGGACTATTAGGGGGGCACTTGAACATTCGTAGTGTCATTCCAAAAAGTGATCAAATTCAACATCTACTCACAGACTCCAACCTTGACTTTCTCTGCCTCTCAGAGACATGGCTCCATAAACACTCTCCATATGCTGCTTTGATTGTGCCTGGCTACAATGTTTTCAGGAGAGACAGGATTGAAGGAAGAGGAGGGGGTGTGATGATTTACATTAAAGAACATATCCGATGTAAACAAATTGAGTGGTCATGTGATAATGAACTAGAATGTATCGGCCTGAACGTTACACTGTCTCCCCAAATGTCTTTTACCCTCATTGGAATGTATAGGCCACCTTCCACCAAAAGTGTGTTTTTTGATCAGTTTAATACCATGCTTAGGGAATGTGATTTTGGGAAAGAGGTCATCTTAATGGGAGATTTTAACATTAATTATGAAGACAAGTGTTGTAGGAAAACCCTCAAACGAATCACTACTACCTTTGACCTTACACAGCTAGTTAAAGGGCCAACCAGGGTGACTTGTTGCTCTAAAACACAGATTGATTTGGTGTTCAGTAATAAACCAGAGAGAGTGACTAAATCATTCAATATGGTTACTGGGCTATCTGATCACAATCTGACACTTATAGCCAGAAAGCTGTCTAAGAGCAGGTTTAACCTCTCTACTGTTAGAAAGCCGGATCAACTAAGAATACCTAAGAGTGAATTAAACTATTTTGAAAAATCAATTAAGGGAATAAACTGGAATGATCTCTTGTCCTATACAGACGTGGAAGCTGATAGTCAGGTTTTTCTATCCACAATCCAGACTACAATAAATGGCTTCCTAAAGAAAATCAAATCCAAACCTGGCCAAAAGAGCACTCTTCCTTGGCTAAATGGAGAAATCTGGAAATTGATGAAAGAACGAGATTATGCTCTAAAAATAGCCCTAAAATCTAAATTAGAGCATGACAGACGTAGGTTTACCATGTTGAGAAATACGGTGATGAAAGAAATTAGACAGGCCAAGGCAAACTTCTTTATTAACATAATTGGTGAAGCAAAGGGAAATTCTAAATTGATATGGGAGAATCTAAAAAAGTTAACAGGGAAAGACCATAGTAACTGTAACGTGTTTCGTCTTCATACGAAGGAGAGTCGGACCAAAATGCAGCGTGTGGTTTACGATCCATGTTTATGAATAATACGAAACACGAATCTCCAATACAATACTACAAAACAAAACGTAACGGACGTAACGAAAACCTAAACAGCCTATCTGGTGAAAAACACATAGACAGGAACAATCACCCACCAACACACAGTGAAACCCAGGCTACCTAAATATGGTTCCCAATCAGAGACAATGACGAACACCTGCCTCTGACTGAGAACCATATCAGGCTGAACATAGAAATAGACAAACAAGACATGAAACATAGAATACCCACTCAGATCACACCCTGACCAATCAAAACATAGAAAATACAAAGTAAACTATGGTCAGGGCGTGACAGTACCCCCCCCCCAAGGTGCGGACTCCGGCCGCAAAACCTGAACCTATAGGGGAGGGTCTGGGTGGGCATCTGTCCGCGGTGGCGGCTCTGGCGCTGGACGTGGACCCCACTCCATGACAGTTTTAATCCCCCTCCTAAACGTCCCTAAATAGGTTACCCACCACAATGATAACATGGGACAGAGGGACAGCTCGGGACAGAGGTAACTCGGGACAGATGGGTAGCTCAGCACTGAGAGGAAGCTCAGCACTGAGAAGAAGCTCAGCACTGAGAGGAAGCCCAGGCAGGTAGTAGAAACTACCAGAACCTGGCTGGCTGGCGGTTTCAGCAGATCCTGGTCGACTAGCAGATCTGGAAGAATCTGGTCGACTGGCGGATCTGGGAGAATCTGGTCGACTGGCGGATCTGGGAGAATCTGGTCGACTGGCGGATCTGGGCGAATCTGGTCGACTGGCGGATCTGGGCGAATCTGGTCGACTGGCGGATCTGGGCGAATCTGGTCGACTGGCGGATCTGGGAGAATCTGGTCGACTGGCAGATCTGGGAGAATCTGGACGACTGGCAGATCTGGGAGAATCTGGACGACTGGCAGATCTGAGAGAGTCTGGACGACTGGCAGATCTGGAAGAGTCTGGACGACTGGCAGATCTGGAAGAGTCTGGTCGACTGGCAGATCTGGAAGAGTCTGGTCGACTGGCAGATCTGGAAGAGTCTGGTCGACTGGCAGATCTGGAAGAGTCTGGACGACTGGCAGATTTGGAAGAGTCTGGACGACTGGCAGATCTGGAAGAGTCTGGACGACTGGCAGATCTGGAAGAGTCTGGACGACTGGCAGATCTGGAAGAGTCTGGACGACTGGCAGATCTGGAAGAGTCTGGTCGACTGGCAGCTCTGGATGCTCCATGCTGACTGGCTGCTCCATGATGACTGGTAGCTCTGGCTGTTCCATGCTGACTGGCTGCTCCATGCTGACTGGCAGCTCTGGCTGCTCCATGCTGACTGGCTGCTCCATGCTGACTGGCAGCTCTGGCTGCTCCATGCTGACTGGCTGCTCTGGCTGCTCCATGCTGACTGGCTGCTCCATGCTGACTGGCTGCTCCATGCTGACTGGCGGCCCTGGCTGCTCCATGCTGACTGGCGGCCCTGGCTGCTCCATGCTGACTGGCGGCCCTGGCTGCTCCATGCTGACTGGCGGCCCTGGCTGCTCCATGCTGACTGGCGGCCCTGGCGGCTCCATGCAGACTGGCAGCTCTGGCGGCTCCTTGCAGACTGGCAGCTCTGGCGGCTCCTTGCAGACTGGCAGCTTTGGCGGCATCCTGCAGACAGGCAGCTCTGGCGGCTCCTTGCAGACTGGCAGCTCCATGCAGACTGGCAGCTCTATGCAGACTGGCAGCTCCATGCAGACTGGCAGCTCCTTGCAGACTGGCAGCTCTAAGCTAACTGGCAGCTCTAAGCTAACTGGCAGCTCTAAGCTAACTGGCAGCTCTATGCCAACTGGCAGCTCTATGCCAACTGGCAGCTCTATGCTAACTGGCAGCTCTATGCTAACTGGCAGCTCTATGCTAACTGGCAGCTCTATGCTAACTGGCAGTTCTGAACAGGCGGGAGACTCCGGCAGCGCTGTAGAGAAGGAAGGCTCTAACAGCGCTAAACAGGCGGGAGACTCCGACAGCGCTGGAGAGGAGGAGGGCTCCGACAGCGCTGGACAGGCGAGGCGCACTGTAGGCCTGATGCGTGGTGCTGGCACTGGTGGTACTGGGCCGAGGACACGCACAGGAAGCCTGGTGCGGGGAGCTGCTACCGGAGGGCTGGGGTGTGGAGGTGGTACTGGAAAAACCGGACCGTGCAGGCGCACTGGAGCTCTTGAGCACCGAGCCTGCCCAACCTTACCTGGTTGAATGCTCACGGTCGCCCTGCCAGTGCGGCGAGGTGGAATAGCCCGCACTGGGCTATGCAGGCGAACCGGAGACACCGAGCGCAAGGCTGGTGCCATGTAAGCCGGCCCAAGGAGACGCACTGGGGACCAGCTGCGTAGAGCCGGCTTCATGGCATTAGGCTCGACGCTCAATCTGCGGAGCTGGAATATACCGCACCGGGCTATGCACCCGCACTGGAGACACCGTGCGCACCACTGCATAACACGGTGCCTGTCCGGTCTCTCTAGCCCCCCGGTAAGCACAGGGAGTCTGCTCAGGTCTCCTACCTGGCATAGCCATACTCCCTGTTAGCCCCCCCCCAATAAATTTTTGGGGCTGCCTCTCAGGCTTCCATCCGCGTCGCCGTGCTGCCTTCTCATACCAGCGCCTCTCTGCTTTCACCGCCTCCATTCTACGGTAACCTTCCTCGCACTGCTCCAGCGAATCCCAGGCGGGCTCCGGCACTCTCCCTGGGTCGGCCGCCCACCTGTCGATCTCCTCCCAAGTAGTATACTCCATACTGTACTCCTCCTTGGGCTGTTCCTGTTGTTTCTTCTCCCGCTGCACCTTAGTGCGGCTACACTCCCCTGGTTTAGCCCAGGGTCCTCTCCCGTCGAGGATTTCCTCCCATGTCCAGAAATCCTTATTGCGCTTCTCCTCGCGCTGCTCCTGCCTGTTGACACGCTGCTTGGTCCGTTGGTGGTGGGTGATTCTGTAACGGCTTTCTTCTATCTCCTCTTCTGATGAAGAGGTAGAACAAGGATCGGACCAAAATGCAGCGTGTGGTTTACGATCCATGTTTATTAATAATACGAAACACGAATCTCCAATACAATACTACAAAACAAAACGTAACGGACGTAACGAAAACCTAAACAGCCTATCTGGTGAAAAACACATAGACAGGAACAATCACCCACCAACACACAGTGAAACCCAGGCTACCTAAATATGGTTCCCAATCAGAGACAATGACGAACACCTGCCTCTGACTGAGAACCATATCAGGCTGAACATAGAAATAGACAAACAAGACATGAAACATAGAATACCCACTCAGATCACACCCTGACCAATCAAAACATAGAAAATAC
The DNA here is from genome assembly GCF_045791955.1 of Oncorhynchus clarkii lewisi. Lineage (NCBI taxonomy): Eukaryota > Metazoa > Chordata > Actinopteri > Salmoniformes > Salmonidae > Oncorhynchus > Oncorhynchus clarkii. Next base: position 46,792,974 of record NC_092175.1, on the reverse strand, counting down.
AAAGTAAACTATGGTCAGGGCGTGACAGTA
>NC_092175.1:46771160-46792844 GCF_045791955.1 Oncorhynchus clarkii lewisi | reverse complement strand
GGGAAACATTACAGACAGAATACAACACATCAGACCCATACAGCATCCTGGAGTCACCCTGATCACAGAGGGAAACATTACAGACAGAATACAACACATCAGATTCATACAGCATCCTGTAGTCACCCTGATCACAGAGGGAAACATTACAGACAGAATACAACACATCAGACCCATACAGCATCCTGGAGTCACCCTGATCACAGAGGGAAACATTACAGACAGAATACAACACATCAGATTCATACAGCATCCTGGAGTCACCCTGATCACAGAGGGAAACATTACAGACAGAATACAACACATCAGATTCATACAGCATCCTGGAGTCACCCTGATCACAGAGGGAAACATTACAGACAGAATACAACACATCAGACCCATACAGCATCCTGGAGTCACCCTGATCACAGAGGGATACATTACAGACAGAATACAACACATCAGACCCATACAGCATCCTGGAGTCACCCTGATCACAGAGGGAAACATTACAGACAGAATACAACACATCAGATTCATACAGCATCCTGTAGTCACCCTGATCACAGAGGGAAACATTACAGACAGAATACAACACATCAGATTCATACAGCATCCTGGAGTCACCCTGATCACAGAGGGAAACATTACAGACAGAATACAACACATCAGATTCATACAGCATCCTGGAGTCACCCTGATCACAGAGGGAAACATTACAGACAGAATACAACGCATCAGATTCATACAGCATCCTGGAGTCACCCTGATCACAGAGGGAAACATTACAGACAGAATACAACACATCAGATTCATACAGCATCCTGGAGTCACCCTGATCACAGAGGGAAACATTACAGACAGAATACAACACATCAGATTCATACAGCATCCTGGAGTCACCCTGATCACAGAGGGAAACATTACAGACAGAATTTAATACATCAGACCCATACAGCATCCTGGAGTCACCCTGATCACAGAGGGAAACATTACAGACAGAATATAACACATCAGATTCATACAGCATCCTGGAGTAACCCTGATCACAGAGGGAAACATTACAGACAGAATACAACACATCAGATTCATACAGCATCCTGGAGTCACCCTGATCACAGAGGGAAACATTACAGACAGAATACAACACATCAGATTCATACAGCATCCTGGAGTCACCCTGATCACAGAGGGAAACATTACAGACAGAATACAACACATCAGATTCATACAGCATCCTGGAGTCACCCTGATCACAGAGGGAAACATTACAGACAGAATACAACACATCAGATTCATACAGCATCCTGGAGTCACCCTGATCACAGAGGGAAACATTACAGACAGAATACAACACATCAGACCCATACAGCATCCTGGAGTCACCCTGATCACAGAGGGAAACATTACAGACAGAATACAACACATCAGATTCATACAGCATCCCGGAGTCACCCTGATCACAGAGGGAAACATTACAGACAGAATACAACACATCAGACCCATACAGCATCCTGGAGTCACCCTGTTCACAGAGGGAAACATTACAGACAGAATACAACACATCAGACCCATACAGCATCCTGGAGTCACCCTGTTCACAGAGGGAAACATTACAGACAGAATACAACACATCAGATTCATACAGCATCCTGGAGTCACCCTGATCACAGAGGGAAACATTACAGACAGAATACAACACATCAGATTCATACAGAATCCTGGAGTCACCCTGATCACAGAGGGAAACATTACAGACAGAATACAACACATCAGATTCATACAGCATCCTGGAGTCACCCTGATCACAGAGGGAAACATTACAGACAGAATACAACACATCAGATTCATACAGAATCCTGGAGTCACCCTGATCACAGAGGGAAACATTACAGACAGAATACAACACATCAGATTCATACAGCATCCTGGAGTCACCCTGATCACAGAGGGAAACATTACAGACAGAATATAATACATCAGACCCATACAGCATCCTGGAGTCACCCTGATCACAGAGGGAAACATTACAGACAGAATATAACACATCAGATTCATACAGCATCCTGGAGTCACCCTGATCACAGAGGGAAACATTACAGACAGAATACAACACATCAGATTCATACAGCATCCTGGAGTCACCCTGATCACAGAGGGAAACATTACAGACAGAATACAACACATCAGATTCATACAGCATCCTGGAGTCACCCTGATCACAGAGGGAAACATTACAGACAGAATACAACACATCAGATTCATACAGCATCCTGGAGTCACCCTGATCACAGAGGGAAACATTACAGACAGAATACAACACATCAGATTCATACAGCATCCTGGAGTCACCCTGATCACAGAGGGAAACATTACAGACAGAATACAACACATCAGACCCATACAGCATCCTGGAGTCACCCTGATCACAGAGGGAAACATTACAGACAGAATACAACACATCAGATTCATACAGCATCCTGGAGTCACCCTGATCACAGAGGGAAACATTACAGACAGAATACAACACATCAGATTCATACAGCATCCTGGAGTCACCCTGATCACAGAGGGAAACATTACAGACAGAATACAACACATCAGATTAAAATACTAATATATATTCAAATATACGATTCATTCATATTCAAAAATAAGATTTTATTAATATTCAAATATACGATTCATTCATATTCAAAAATAAGATTTTATTAATATTCAAATATACGATTCATTCATATTCAAAAATAAGATTTTATTAATATTCAAATATACGATTCATTCATATTCAAAAATAAGATTTTATTAATATTCAAATATACGATTCATTCATATTCAAAAATAAGATTTTATTAATATTCAAATATACGATTCATTCATATTCAAAAATAAGATTTATTCTTATTCAAATATACTATTCATTCATATTCAAATATACTATTCATTAATATTCAAATATACGATTCATTCATATTCAAATATAATATTTATTCACGGGCTAATATACTATTCATGTGCAAATATACTATTCATATCCAAATATATTATTAATTCATATTCAAATATACTATTCATATTCAAATATATTATTAATTCATATTCAAATATACTATTCATTCATATTCAAAAATAATATGTATTCATGTTCAAATATACTATTCATATTCAAATATACTATTCATTCATATTCAAATATACTATTCATTCATATTCAAATATACTATTCATTCATATTCAAATATATTCAAATATACTATTCATTTAGAAAGTCTCATTGTCGATTTATGTACCCATGTATAATTATGATAACAATAAAACTCTCTCTCTCTTCAACCCAGGTATATTACCACCTGTTCTGTCTCTCTCTCTTCAACCCAGGTATATTACCACCTGTTCTGTCTCTCTCTCTTCAACCCAGGTATATTACCACCTGTTCTGTCTCTCTTCAACCCAGGTATATTACCACCTGTTCTGTCTCTCTCTATTCAACCCAGGTATATTACCACCTGTTCTGTCTCTCTTCAACCCAGGTATATTGCCACCTGTTCTGTCTCTCTCTCTTCAACCCAGGTATATTACCACCTGTTCTGTCTCTCTTCAACCCAGGTATATTACCACCTGTTCTGTCTCTCTTCAACCCAGGTATATTGCCACCTGTTCTGTCTCTCTCTCTTCAACCCAGGTATACTACCACCTGTTCTGTCTATCTCTCTTCAACCCAGGTATATTACCACCTGTTCTGTCTCTCTCTACTACAAAGCAGGATTAATCAGTAAGCCAGCTGTTCTGTCTCTCTCTACTACAAAGCAGGATTAATCAGTAAGCCAGCTGTTCTGTCTCTCTCTACTACAAAGCAGGATTAATCAGTAAGCCAGCTGTTCTGTCTCTCTCTACTACAAAGCAGGATTAATCAGTAAGCCAGCTGTTCTGTCTCTCTATACTACAAAGCAGGATTAATCAGTAAGCCAGCTGTTCTGTCTCTCTATACTACAAAGCAGGATTAATCAGTAAGCCACCTGTTCTGTCTCTCTATACTACAAAGCAGGATTAATCAGTAAGCCAGCTGTTCTGTCTCTCTATACTACAAAGCAGGATTAATCAGTAAGCCACCTGTTCTGTCTCTCTCTACTACAAAGCAGGATTAATCAGTAAGCCACCTGTTCTGTCTCTCTATACTACAAAGCAGGATTAATCAGTAAGCCACCTGTTCTGTCTCTCTATACTACAAAGCAGGATTAATCAGTAAGCCACCTGTTCTGTCTCTCTCTACTACAAAGCAGGATTAATCAGTAAGCCACCTGTTCTGTCTCTCTCTACTACAAAGCAGGATTAATCAGTAAGCCGCCTGTTCTGTCTCTCTCTACTACAAAGCAGGATTAATCAGTAAGCCACCTGTTCTGTCTCTCTTCAACCCAGGTATATTACCACCTGTTCTGTCTCTCTATACTACAAAGCAGGATTAATCAGTAAGCCAGCTGTTCATGGTCTTATTGACTCAAATAATCAGTTTAAACAGTTTAGCATTCTTAATTAACCAGCAAATCAATAGTTATTTCTGATTGTTTATAAAAGTTAACTGCCAACTCATTGATCTTGCCTTGCAGTATACCCCTCTGTCTCATCTTCATTGGGGCACAGGGGTCAGGGCCGGGGTCAGGGCCAAGGAGGTGTGTGTGTGTGTGTGTGTGTGTGTGTGTGTGTGTGTGTGTGTGTGTGTGTGTGTGTGTGTGTGTGTGTGTGTGTGTATGTGTGTGTGTAGCCAATGAGGTGTTAAGATAATGTGGGGTTTATTTGTTCAACCCGTTGACATCCTGTGGAACCATCCCCTCCATAACAGCCCTCTTAGACTCCACAATCTAGATGGGGAGGGGGGTCAGAGAGAGAAGAAGAGACAAAAGAATAGAGGATGAGAGAGAGAGAGAGAGAGAGAGAGAGAGAGAGAGAGAGAGAGAGAGAGAGAGAGAGAGAGAGAGAGAGAGAGAGAGAGCAACACAGTTAGACACTACCAGATATTGAGAAAACAAAAAGAGAATTACTTGACACATTGGAAAGAATTAACAAAAAAACAGAGAAAACTAGAATGCTATTTGTCCCTAAACAGAGAGTACACAGTGGCAGAATACCTGACCACTGTGACTGACCCTAAACAGAGAGGACACAGTGGCAGAATACCTGACCACTGTGACTGACCCTAAACAGAGAGTACACAGTGGCAGAATACCTGACCACAGTGACTGACCCAAACTTAAGGAAAGCTTTGACTATGTACAGACTCAGTGAGCATGGCCTTGCTATTGAGAAAGGCCGCCGTTGGTAGACCTGGCTCTCAAGAGAAGACAGGCTATGTGCACTCTGCCCACAAAATGAGGTGGAAACTGAGCTGCACTTCCTAACCTCCTGCCCAATCTATGACCATATTAGAGACACATATTTCCCTCAGATTACACAGACCCACAAAGAATTCGAAAACAAACCCAAATTTGATAAACTCCCATATCTACTGGGTGAAATACCACAGTGTGACATCACAGCAGCAGGATTTGTGACCTGTTGGCACAAGTGTGGCATAGGGGTCTAAGTGGCGCAGTGGTCTCAGTCACTGCTTCTCAGTGCTAGAGGTGTCACTACCCCTAACCCTAACCCAAATTTTGACAGAAAGTGGTCTTATTTCAAGCTAAAGTGTACTGTTAGCTAGCTAGCTAACGTTAGCTGGCTGGCTCCCTAGCTAAAGTTACGTGTATGACGTTATTATTCGTATCCCAGAACCGTTTGCTTTGCTAGTTAGAGCCTAATGTTAGCTAGCTAACATTGAACCTGTTTGATTCATGCAGGGTAGTAACGACATGATTTGGCACTATGTTCATTATTGTTTAACAAGCTAACGTTATCTGGCTGGTTCGTTAGGTAACGTTACATGACATGTGTGATCTTACACGTTGTTTACCTAGCCTGGTTCATTGTTTACCAAGCTAGGTTCATTGTTTACCTAGCCAGGTTCATTGTTTACCTAGCTAGCTAGGTTCATTGTTTACCTATCTAGGGTCATTGTTTACCTAGCTAGGTTCATTGTTTACCTAGCTAGCTAGCTTCATTGTTTACCTAGCTAGGTTCATTGTTTACCTAGCTAGGTTCATTGTTTACCAAGCTAGGTTCATTGTTTACCTAGCTAGCTAGCTAGCTTCATGTTAACGTTATCTGGCTGGTTCGTTAGGTAACGTTACATGACATGTGTGATCTTACACGTTGTTTACCAAGCTAGGTTCATTGTTTACCTAGCTAGGTTCATTGTTTACCTAGCTAGCCAGGTTCATTGTTTACCTATCTAGGGTCATTGTTTACCAAGCTAGGTTCATCGTTTACCTAGCTAGGTTCATTGTTTACCCAGCTAGGTTCATTGTTTACGTATCTAGGGTCATTGTTTACCTAACTAGGTTCATTGTTTACCTAGCTAGGTTCATTGTTTACCTAGCTAGGTTCATTGTTTACCTAGCTAGCTAGGTTCATTGTTTACCTAGCTAGGTTCATTGTTTTACCAAGCTAGGTTCATTGTTTACCTAGCCTGGTTCATTGTTTACCTATCTAGGGTCATTGTTTACCAAGCTAGGTTCATTGTTTACCTATCTAGGGTCATTGTTTACCAAGCTAGGTTAATTATTTACCTAGCTAGCTAGCTAGCTTCATGTCTTAAGCTAAAGTGTACAACACCCGTTGAATATGGTGTCAGTAAACGTCGGCAAAAAAGCGTAATGAAATTGTTGCCAGCAGAGCTGGTTGGGCTGTTTTCATGTTATCCAGAGGTAAACAAATCATCGGCCAGGGAGTCAACTGTGTGCTCTGAACGCTCTGAGAGGGAAACGAGATGGGCGGGGCTAGGGAGTCAACTGTGTGCTCTGAACGCTCTGAGAGGGAAATTAGATGGGCGGGGCTAAAGCTTAAGAGGGTGTGAACGATACTGAATTGGGCGGGGCTAAACGCTTAAGAGGGTGTGAACGATGCTGAATGGGTGTAGACAAAGAAGAGCTCTTCACTAAAAACCAAAATATTCAAAGGCCATTTTCTCAAAAGTGGGGTTACAAGTTTATCAACTTTCAAAGCAGAATTACTTTCCCATTGTTCCTCAAATGAAGTGTATGATAAACCATGTTGTAGCTCTGAGTCTCTACTTTTATCCACTGTAAAAAACACAATTTCAAATTTTGCTACATAAGACCAAATCCAGGTGCTGAGTCACAAATCAGGTGGATTTGACCTGGCAGGGCTAAAAGAAAAGAAAATTATTTTAGTCCATAAAAATAATTTGGGTCCAATCTTTATTTACGCACTGGGAGAAAAAAAATATAGAAAATCTACATACAGAATTCTGCAGAATTATCCTAAATCTCCAAAAGAAAGCACCAAATAATGATAATAATAATGCATGCAGAGCGGAACTCTGAAGATTCCCTTTAATTGTAAATATTAAAGAAAAGGACATTAAGCCCTAAAACATCCTTACAATTCAGAGCCCAAGAGCTGAACCCTGAAAAGAGTCCCCTATGTCAGCTGTTAAAAACACCAAACAACTATTATCCAAACACACAAGGAAATTAACCAAATTGTTACAGAAATTAAAACCTCGTATTTGACAAATTGGGGAAATTAAACAAACACAGAATAAACTAGATTGCTATTTGGCCTGAAAAGAGAATACAAACTGGCATAATATCTACTCTGTCAGAGATACAAAACAGAGAAAGATCCCGACCAAACACAGCCTGAGCGACCACCAATTGGCTATAGAAAAAGGGAGACTCAAACAGACATGGCCGCCCAAAGAGGAGTGTCTACCTGGTCGCCGAACAACAGGGGAGGTAGAGAAAGAGATGCACTGCCTCTTCTACAACCAAATAAGATTTTCAAGAAAATATCTCAATCGATTCTCTGAGGGAGAAACCGCAGGTATTAGTGCCAGATATGTGAATGATTGCCAATAGCCTGAGGGTTTAATACCCAGAATGACTCACCTGGAAGTTGTGGCTGAATCCTACGATGCTCTGCATGTTGTAACTGTAGTAGCCCAGAACATACTCTCCTGCCACTAGTGGGACGTCATCCTTATTCACACACACCTACACACACACACACACACACACACACACACACACACACACACACACACACACACACACACACACACACACACACACGTTAATACAGGAAACAATTTAATACAGGATATTAGGACATGAGACAATATCCTGAACAATACTCAATAACACACTTTATTCTGTACCTGCATGACCTCGTTGACCTCTGCTAGTTCACCTTTGACCCAGACGAAGGTAGCGTAATCCGACGCAGTCTTAAAACCCACCTGCAGAGGAAGAAATACATAAACAGTTCATACCTCACTCACACACACACACACACACACACACACACACACACACACACACACACACACACACACACACACACGAACACACACACACACACACACACACACACACGAACACACACACACACACACACACACGACACACACACACACACACACACACACACACACACACACACACACACACACACACACACACACACACACGAACACACGCACACACGCACACACGCACACACACACACACATGAACACACGCACACACACACACACACACATGAACACACGCACACACACACACGTGCGCACGCACGTGCGCACGCACACGCACACACACACACACACACACACACACACACACACACAGATCAGAAACATCAGAGCATGAAAGATAGGATGGTGTCCATCAGACCTTTCTCTCCCTCACATGTTTACAAAGCAAATCTGTCTGTCTGTCTGTTTATCTCTCTCCCACTCGCTCCCCCTACTCCACCTCTCTCTCTCTCTCTCCCCACCTCTCTCTCCCCCCCGCCTCTCTCTCTCTCTCTCTCTCTCTCTCTCTCTCTCTCTCTCCCCCACCTCTCTCTCCCCCCCACCTCTCTCTCTCTCTCTCTCTCTCTCTCCCCCCCCACCTCTCTCTCCACCCACCTCTCTCTCCCCCCCACCACTCTCTCTCCCCACACCTCTCTCTCTCCCCCACACCTATCTCTCTCTCTCTCTCTCTCTCCCACCTCTCTCTCTCTCTCTCTCTCTCTCTCTCTCCCCACACCTCTCTCTCTCCCCCACACCTATCTCTCTCTCTCTCTCTCTCCCCCACCTCTCTCTCTCTCTCCCCCACCTTTCTCTCTCCCCCACCTCTCTCTCTCTCTCTCTCTCTCTCTCTCTCTCTCTCTCCCCCCCAACTCTCTCTCCCCCACACCTCTCTCTCTCTTTCTCCCACCTCCCCCCCCCCTCTCTCTCTCTCTCTCTCTCTCTCTCTCTCTCTCTCCCACCTCCCTCTCTCTCTCTCCCCCACCTCTCTCTCTCTCCCCCACCTCTCTCTCTCTTACTCCTCATTGTCTCCCACAATAACTCTTTCCTCCCCCTCACCTTGTAAAGTCCTACCCAGTCCCAGGTAGAGGACATGAAGTCTTCAAGGATGGTGTAGGACAGCACAGCATCTTGGTCAGCGCTCCACTGACCCTCTGGACACACACTGACCAGCGCACTGTCACAACGCTTCCTCATCTACAGGGAGAGGACAGGGGTTATGTGTGTCTCTCTGTGTGTGTGTGTGTGTCTCGGTGTGTATCTGTGTGTGTTCCTACCTCCAGGTTAAAGATTCCTATGACAGGTTTGTGGTCGCTGACTCCGTAGCTGGGGTCGCAGGTGTAGGTGTCCTGGAGCACTTTGATTGGATACTCCTCCTGTCCGTCATCCGAGTGCTGTGTGGAGGTCGACGCCCTCTCCTCCTCGTCATCCTCAGGGGGCGGGGAATTGGGTTTGATGCGCCACAGAATGCGGTCGGTCCATGCTGGCTTCCTCTTCTTACCACTGGCCAATCAAAGAATACAGGAAGTGATGTCACTATGGGATAAGGAGACTCAGAGAGTTTCATCTCTCTCTCTCTCTCTCTAGTTACAGTGATCAGACTACTCACTAAGTTCTGGGGCTCAAGGGGCTGGGGGGGTGAAGGGGTTGGGGGGTGAAGGGGCTGGGGGGGTGAATGGGCTGGGGGGGTGAAGGGGTTGGGGGGGTGAAGGGGTTGGGAGGGTGGGTGAAGGGGCTGGGGGGGGGTGAAGGGGCTGGGGGGGGTGAAGGGGCTGGGAGGGTGAAGGGGCTGGGGGGGGTGAAGGGGCTGGGGGGTGAAGGGGCTGGGGGGGGGGGGGGTGGAGGGGCTGGGGGGGTGAAGGGGCTGGGGGGGTGAAGGGGCTGCCCTCCCTCAGCCTCAACATATGCTCTTAGCAAATTGTATGACCTGATGTCTAACTATGCTCAATCTGAATGACTGATAGTGGGGGTTCTTTATCTATATTGGTTGATGCCAGTATCTGATGTGTGGAAAGATATTTGTGCTGAGCTAAATGTAACTCAGTTGATAACTAAACCAATTCTCCCCAACTTCAAACACCCTGAAACATCTTCTCCAGTAGATATTGTTCAAATGCCCATCATCAATTTACAGCCAATGGGATATTTGCCAATGAGTTCAGTGACCATTGTCCGATTGCCCGTATAAGAGATATTAAACTACCTAAATCTCACTCACACATTATTATAAAGATACATTTGAGGAATGACATTTTATTAGTCTGAGCTCTGAGCTGGGTTTGAGTGACTGGGGGGTTGTGTCAACAATCAGTGACTCAAATTAGGCTCTTAATGTTGTTATATTCCTGTTTAACACTGTTGCAGATAAACATGTGCCATACAAAAGACTAGACAGATCTAAGGATCACGTATGAATTGTCTGTGAAATTACAGGAAAGAAATGTTGTACTAAGGCTAGACAGCCCGATTCTACACCCGCATGGCAGTCCTTCAGACATTTGAGAGCAAAAAATGAAATCAACATGTTTCTTGAATTGTGGTAATCTAGCAAAATTCTGAAGAAATTGTCAAATCTTTAAAACAAAACTCCACCCCCTCGTTTACCCCAGCAGGGTCTGACAGCCTCTGGTCCCATTCTAGACTAAATGACTCCACCCCCTCGTTACCCCAGCAGGGTCTGACAGCCTCTGGTCCCATTCTAGACTAAATGACTCCACCCCCTCGTTACCCCAGCAGGTTCTGACAGCCTCTGGTCCCATTCTAGACTAAATGACTCCACCCCCTCGTTTACCCCAGCAGGGTCTGACAGCCTCTGGTCCCATTCTAGACTAAATGACTCCACCCCCTCGTTTACCCCAGCAGGGTCTGACAGCCTCTGGTCCCATTCTAGACTAAATGACTCCACCCCCTCGTTACCCCAGCAGGTTCTGACAGCCTCTGGTCCCATTCTAGACTAAATGACTCCACCCCCTCGTTTACCCCAGCAGGGTCTGACAGCCTCTGGTCCCATTCTAGACTAAATGACTCCACCCCCTCGTTACCCCAGCAGGTTCTGACAGCCTCTGGTCCCATTCTAGACTAAATGACTCCACCCCCCTCGTTACCCCAGCAGGGTCTGACAGCCTCTGGTCCCATTCTAGACTAAATGACTCCACCCCCTCGTTGATCTCATCCCACTAGAGGGAGTCCTTGAGTCACCTCAGAACAGATTGTAGAGCATGATGGACCAACAGACTTTATTTTATACCCTTTGATGTCTGTGATGTACTAAGTGCTTTGATTAATATTGATGTTAAAAAAATCCATAGGAGTTGATTCACTTGATTCACTTCTTACTGCAGTACAAAACTATAGGAGCTGATTCACTTCTAACTGCAGTGTAAAACCATAGGAGCTGATTCACTTGATTCACTTCTTACTGCAGTACAAAACTATAGGAGCTGATTCACTTGATTCACTTCTTACTGCAGTACAAAACTATAGGAGCTGATTCACTTCTAACTGCAGTATTAAACCATAGGAGCTGATTCACTTCTAACTGCAGTATTAAACCATAGGAGCTGATTCACTTCTAACTGCAGTATAAAACCATAGGAGCTGATTCACTTGATTCACTTCTTACTGCAGTACAAAACTATAGGAGCTGATTCACTTCTAACTGCAGTATAAAACCATAGGGGTCACACTCTGACCATTATTTGTGTTGTTTGTTTCTATGTTTTGTTTGTTCAGGGTGTGATATGAGTGGGCATTCTATGTTGCATGTCTAGTTAGTCTATTTCTATGTGTTTTGGCCTGATATGGTTCTCAATCAGTGGCAGGTGTTTGTCGTTGTCTCTGATTGGGAACCATATTTAGGTAGCCTGTTTTGTATTGTGGTTGGTGGGTTATTGTCTATGTTATGTTGAACATTAGCACAGTGTTTCGTTAGCAGTCACGTTTGTCTTGTTAGTTTGTCTTGTTAGTTTGTCTTGTTAGTTTGTCTTGTTAGTTTGTCTTGTTAGTTTGTCTTGTTAGTTTGTCTTGTTAGTTTGTCTTGTTAGTTTGTCTTGTTAGTTTGTCTTGTTAGTTTGTCTTGTTAGTTTGTCTTGTTAGTTTGTCTTGTTAGTTTGTTTGTTTTGTTTTAGTGTACTTCGTGATTTTTTTCCGTCTTTCATTAAAGTATGCATTCACACCACGCTGCACTTTGGTCTCCTCCATACGACTATCGTGACAGAATAACCCACCAACAATGGACCAAGCAGCGTGGTAACGGCCAGCAGCAGCAATCTCAGGACTTCTGGACTTGGGAGGAGATTCTGGACGGCAAAGGACCCTGGGCACAGGCTGGAGAATATCACCGCCCCAAGGCAGAGCTGGAGGCAGCAAAAGCAGAGAGGCGCTGGTATGAGGACGCAGCACGGCAGCGCGGCTGGAAGCCCGAGAGGCAGCCCCAAAAATGTCTTGGGGGGGGGGGGGAGCACAGGGAGAGTGTGGCAGAGTCAGGAGTCAGACCTGAGCCAACTCCCCCTGCTTACCGTAAGGAGCCAAGGATGGAAGAGCCGGTCAGGGCGGTATTGGAGGTGATCGAAGCAGAGACAGTGAAGGAGTTAATGGGGAGATTGGAGGAGAGAGTTATGAGGGAGGTGCTGTGTTGGTGCTTGAGGCACGACATCCACCCGACGGAGCGTGTCGGGGATTTGATGTCACCTGGGTCAGCCTTCCATACTCGTTCTGAGGTGCATGCTAGCCGTCTGGTGAAGACTGTGCCAGCCCCACGCACCAGGCCTCCTGTGCGCCTCCCTAGCCTTGCACGTCCTGTGCCAGCCCCACGCACCAGGCCTCCTGTGCGCCTCCCTAGCCCTGCACGTTCTGTGCCAGCTCGGCGCTACAGTTCTCCAAGACATGCTTACCGTGGCGGGCATCGTACTGGTCAGGCACCGTGTTATGCGGTGGAGCGCACGGGGTCCCCAGTACGCGTGCTTAGCCCGGTGCGCTACATCCCAGCTCCCCGCATCTGCCGGGCTAGGGTGAGGATCCAGCCAGGACGGATGGTGCCAGCCCTGCTCTCAAGATCTCCAGTACGCCTCCACGGTCCGGTCTATCCGGTGCCACCTCCACGCACCAGCCCTCCGGTGGCAGCCCCCCTCACAAGGCTTCCTGTGCGTCTCCAGAGCACAGTGCTCCCTGTTTCTCCTCCCTGCACTCGCCCTGAGGTGCGTGTCCTCGGCCCAGTACCATCATTACTTCCTTTTTGTTTACAAAGCTTCCAATTTACTAAACTTCATTGTTAGTATAAAAGAATGAGATACCAAGCCCTTTCACGGGGTTGATTAGCTCTTCAGATTCCTCGGATCTCCACGGAATGAGTTAAATCTGCTTTTAGTTTTCATGCTCCACATTTTTGGAGTCACTTACAAAATTCATTGCATTTTGATTCCCTGGTGCCACTTGGGCATTTAAAAACTCTGATGATAAATTAATTCACTGAGGTGTGCAATTGTTTTGATTGATTTAGTAACTAGGTTCTGATGCTGTGATGTTGGTGATGTTCCAATATAATGTACCTCTCATTTTTATATATTTTGCTTTGCGGTCTTAGGGGAACCATTGAAATTAAACCATGGTCTCACTTGACATCGCCTGATTAAATACACTGATCAAAAATATAAATTCTATATAAATTCTCAACACACCCACCTTGTGGGTTAGAGTTCTCAAGACACCCACCTTGTGAGGTAGAGTTCTCAAGACACCCACCTTGTGAGGTAGAGTTCTCAAGACACCCACCTTGTGAGGTAGAGTTCTCAACACACCCACCTTGTGAGGTAGAGTTCTCAACACACCCACCTTGTGAGGGGTCGGGCAGTACATGGTTAGAGGCAGCACCAGGGATGGCCTTCTGCTGGGACACACAGGGTGCCACAGGTTAGAGTCAGGGGTTAAGGTTTGGGACGGGTGGGGTAGGAGGCATGTTTAATTGTACTGTGGTTGTACCAGCATTCTAGAATGTGTTCACTGACACAGTGGTCAGGCAGGTGGGGGTTAAGGTAGGTGTGTACCCTCTACCCAGAGAACAGCAGGCTGGAACGGTAGGACAGAGAGGGCATCTCTGTCTGTCAGGGAAGGGAATGGTTGGGGTGGGGTTAGGGTCAGAGACAAGTGGCATTAGGATCAGTAACTGGGTCAGGAATAGAAACTGTATGGAATATAGACTACCAACAGAATAAAATTATAAAAGAGTCTGGAACAGTATCTCAATTTGAATCATCAACTAATACACAGCAAGTTAATTCCCAGATTTTATTTGACTCCGTGGAAACTGCCAAATTAAACTTTCTGCTACTCCAAACTGTCTGTTGTGTTCTCAAATAAATATTGGAACTTACATGATGTGGGACTGCCCCAGTGTGAAGACCCTCCTGGTCACATGTGGGACTGCCCCAGTGTGAAGACCTCCTGGTCACATGTGGGACTGCCCCAGTGTGAAGACCTCCTGGTCACATGATGTGGGACTGCCCCAGTGTGAAGACCTCCTGGTCACATGATGTGGGACTGCCCTAGTGTGAAGACCCTCCTGGTCACATGTGGGACTGCCCCAGTGTGAAGACCTCCTGGTCACATGTGGGACTGCCCCAGTGTGAAGACCTCCTGGTCACATGATGTGGGACTGCCCCAGTGTGAAGACCTCCTGGTCACATGATATGGGACTGCCCCAGTGTGAAGACCTCCTGGTCACATGATGTGGGACTGCCCCAGTGTTAATACCTCCTGGTCACATGATGTGGGACTGCCCCAGTGTGAAGACCTCCTGGTCACATCATGTGGGACTGCCCCAGTGTGAAGACCTCCTGGTCACATGATGTGGGACTGCCCCAGTGTTAATACCTCCTGGTCACATGATGTGGGACTGCCCCAGTGTGAAGACCTCCTGGTCACATGATGTGGGACTGCCCCAGTGTGAAGACCTCCTGGTCACATGATGTGGGACTGCCCCAGTGTGAATACCTCCTGGTCACATGATGTGGGACTGTGTTAATACCTCCTGGTCACATGATGTGGGACTGCCCCAGTGTGAAGACCCTCCTGGTCACATGATGTGGGACTGCCCCAGTGTGAAGACCTCCTGGTCACATGATGTGGGACTGCCCCAGTGTGAAGACCTCCTGGTCACATGATGTGGGACTGCCCCAGTGTGAAGACCTCCTGGTCACATGATGTGGGACTGCCCCAGTGTTAATACCTCCTGGTCACATGATGTGGGACTGCCCCAGTGTGAAGACCTCCTGGTCACATGATGTGGGATTTTGTATATCTGTATCGTATGTATCTGTATCGTATGTCGATTTGGATTCTTTCCATGTGTGCCTTGTTCCCACAAATAATTTTACAAACTGAAGATTAGTTATCCATGATGTTTTGTTCTGTGCATAGACATATTCACAACATTCCTGACCCTAACAGAGGTTTAGGGTCAGGGGTTAGGGTCAGGGGTTAGGGTCAGACTCGGTGGGTTAGGGTCAGGGGGTTAGGGTCAGGGGTTAGGGTCAGGAATGGGGTAAGGGGTCTAGGGTCAGGGGGTTAGGGTCATGGGGTAGGGTCAGAGGTTAGGTTCAGGGGTTAGGGTCAGACCCGTTGGGTTAGGGTCAGGGTTTAGGGTCAGGGTTTAGGGTCAGGGGTTAGGGTCAGGGGTTAGGGTCAGGGACGGTCGGGGTGGGGTTAGGGTCAGGAACGGTTGGCATGGGGTTAGGGTCAGGAACGGTTGGGGTGGGGTCAAGGTCAGGAACGGTTGGAGTGAGGTTAGGGTCAGGGACGGTTGGGGTGGGGTTAGGGTCAGGGATGGTTGGGGTGGGGTTAGGGACGGTTGGGCTGGGGTGGGGTTAGGGTCAGGAACGGTTGGGGTGGGGTTAGGGACGGTTGGCGTGGGGTTAGGGCCGGTTGGCGTGGGGTTAGGGTCAGGGACGGTTGGGGTTAGGGTCAGGGACGGTTGGGGTGGGGTTAGGGTCAGGGACGGTTGGGGTGGGGTTAGGGTCAGGGGTTAGGGTCAGGGGTTAGGGTCAGACTCGGTGGGTTAGGGTCAGGGGGTTAGGGTCAGGGGTTAGGGTCAGGAATGGGGTAAGGGGTCTAGGGTCAGGGGGTTAGGGTCATGGGGTAGGGTCAGAGGTTAGGTTCAGGGGTTAGGGTCAGACCCGTTGGGTTAGGGTCAGGGTTTAGGGTCAGGGTTTAGGGTCAGGGGTTAGGGTCAGGGGTTAGGGTCAGGGACGGTCGGGGTGGGGTTAGGGTCAGGAACGGTTGGCATGGGGTTAGGGTCAGGAACGGTTGGGGTGGGGTCAAGGTCAGGAACGGTTGGAGTGAGGTTAGGGTCAGGGACGGTTGGGGTGGGGTTAGGGTCAGGGATGGTTGGGGTGGGGTTAGGGACGGTTGGGCTGGGGTGGGGTTAGGGTCAGGAACGGTTGGGGTGGGGTTAGGGACGGTTGGCGTGGGGTTAGGGCCGGTTGGCGTGGGGTTAGGGTCAGGGACGGTTGGGGTTAGGGTCAGGGACGGTTGGGGTGGGGTTAGGGTCAGGGACGGTTGGGGTGGGGTTAGGGTCAGGGACGGGTCGGGTTAGGGTCAGGGACGGTTGGGGTGGGGTTAGGGTCAGGGACGTTTGGGGTGGGGTTAGGGTCAGGGACGGTTGGCGTGGGGTTATGGTCAGGGACGGTTGGGGTGGGGTTAGGGTCAGGGACGGTTGGGGTGGGGTTAGGGACGGTTGGGGTGGGGTTAGGGACAGGAACGGTTGGCGTGGGGTTAGGGTCAGGAACGGTTGGCGTGGGGTTAGGGTCAGGAACGGTTGGGGTGGGGTTAGGGTCAGGGACGGTTGGGGTGGGGTTAGGGTCAGGGACGGTTGGGGTGGGGTTAGGGACGGTTGGGGTGGGGTTAGGGACAGGAACGGTTGGCGTGGGGTTAGGGTCAGGAACGGTTGGCGTGGGGTTAGGGTCAGGAACGGTTGGGGTGGGGTTAGGGTCAGGAACGGTTGGCGTGGGGTTAGGGTCAGGGACGGTTGGGGTGGGGTTAGGGTCAGGGATGGTTGGGGTGGGGTTAGGGACGGCTGGGGTGGGGTTAGGGTCAGGGACGGTTGACGTGGGGTTAGGGTCAGGGACGGTTGGGGTGGGGTGGGGTTAGGGTCAGGGATGGTTGGGGTGATGTTAGGGACGGTTGGGGTGGGGTTAGGGTTAGGGACGGTTGGGCTGGGGTGGGGTTAGGGTCAGGGATGGTTGGGGTTAGGGTCAGGAACGGTTGACGTGGGGTTAGGGTCAGGGACGGTTGGGGTGGGGTGGGGTTAGGGTCAGGGATGGTTGGGGTGATGTTAGGGACGGTTGGGGTGGGGTTAGGGTTAGGGACGGTTGGGCTGGGGTGGGGTGGGGTTAGGGACGGTTGGGCTGGGGTTAGGGTCAGGGACTGTTTGCGGTGGGGTCTTGCAGTAAAACAGATATTAATCAACTCTTACTTAAAGCCCAACCATGTCTTCTGAGTGCTGTGGAGTACAAAGAGAAGAGAGCACATGTCTTAACAGAGAAAAGGAAAGAGAGAGGTAGGGAAAGAGGTAGAGAGAGAGAGAGAGAGAGAGAGAGAGAGAGAGAGAGAGAGAGAGAGAGAGAGAGAGAGAGGGGTAGAGAGAGAGGTAGAGAGAGAGAGTTAGAGAGAGAAAGAGAGAGAGAGAGAGAGAAAGAGAGAGAGAGAGAGAGAGAGGGGTAGAGAGAGAGGTAGAGAGAGAGTTAGAGAGAGAAAGAGAGAGAGAGAGAGGTAGAGAGAGGGAGATTGTTGCAACACTGTACACAGACAATAATATAACATTTGAAATGTCCATATTCTTTAAAAACGTTTATGTGTGTAATTTTCACTAAATGTTTCCCTTGTTTATTTCCCTTTTGTTTATTGTCTATTCCATTTGCTTTGGCAATGTAAACACATGTTTCCCATGCCAATAAAGCCCTTTGAATTGATAGAAAGAAAGAGAGAGAGCTAGAGAGAGAGAGAGATGGAGAGATGGAGAGGAGAGACAGAGAACAGGGAGAGAGAGAGAAGAGAGAGAGAGAAGAGAGAGAGACAGAGAGAGATGGAGAGATGGAGAGGAGAGACAGAGAGACAGAGAGAGAGAGAGAGAGACGATTGAGAGAGTAGACTGAGAGAGTACAGGTCTTCACAGAACATAGAAGACAGATGAAAGGGACAAAGAGGTAGTGAGAACAACACATTGGATCTGAAACACCTGATTGAACACCTGATGCCGTTTCTGAGTCATTCTGCTGTGCTGTATGTTGCTACTTGGTTACCTGCCAAGTAGCAACATTCAATCAAACTCTGTATTTAACGAGTTTGCCAACATTTTAGTTTTTATCTTCACTCAACTTTTTTAATTAGACAAGAAAACTCTTAAGGAACCACCCTTTTTTTGCATACCCAAATCTAACTGCCTGTAGTTCAGGCCCTGAAGCAAGGATATGCATATTCTTGGTACTAATTGAAAGGAAACACTTTGAAGTGTGTGGAAATGTGAAAGGAATGTAGGAGAATATAACACATTAGATCTGGTAAAAGATAAAACAAAGAAAAAACCAACCATTCTTATGTAATTTTTTTGTACCATCGTCTTTGAAATGCATTAATCCATCCCCGATGCAGTATACATTCTGACCACTAGATGGCAGTATGTGCAACATGTTAGACTGATCCAATGAACTATTGTATTTCTGTTCAAAGTTTTGTATCAAGACTGCCCAAATGTGCCTAATTTGTTTATTAATAACTTTTTATGTTCAAAATTGTGCACTCTCCTCAAACAATAGCATGGTATTCTTTCACTGTAATAGCTACTGTACATTGGACGGTGCAGTTAGATTAACAAGAATTTAATCTTCCTGCCAATATCAGATATGTCTATGTCCTGGGAAAGGTTCTTGTTACTTACAATCTCATGCTAATTGCATTAGCCAACGTTAGCTCAACCGTCCCGTGGAAGGGACACCGATAATCTGGACATGGATCTGCTCAACATCCACCAGGCAAAACTAAGTAACATGATGCCTTCACGTTGCAGTCGCTGTCCTCATATAAAGGAGAACGAGCGCCTTATGGTGAGGACAGCCGTGCTGCAAGCCCAGCTTCCGATGCAATCATTAGGCAACTGAATTAATAAGTGTACGAAAGGATGAAACAGCATCTGTACCACCAGTAAGTACAGATAGTAGTATAAATCCTCACGCAGCCGGACAAGTTTCTCAAGGCTTAAGGGAAGAAATGCTGTCGGGATTGTCAACCGGGGTCGCTCATTCAGCCGATAGAAACCTTTAACCAGAGCCCGAGTCTCCTCAGGTCTCTCCTCCACCCGTTAAGGGGTCTGAACCACTGAAGCCTCTCACCGTTAGCCCTGACTAATTGAAAACCCTAGTCATTGGCGACTACATTACCCACAATATCATCCAGCAGATCATACATTGTTTACCAGGGGCCAGGGCTACCAACGTAAACTCAAATCTGAAGACGGTGCTGGCTGAGGCTCAAACTAGGTTTGGCAAATCTAAACATGCCAGTGTTTTCCTTAGAAATCTTGTTGGAATAATAAACTCCTCCATTCCTGTCATTAATGAAAAAATATTGTGATAACACCTCACATCTCAAAATGGGACCACTTAATGTTAGATCCCTCACCTCCAACGACAATGAACTAATCACTGATCATAAACTTAATGTGATTGGCCTGACTAAAACGCAGCCTGATGAATTTTACTGTGCTAAATGAGAACTCTGCTCCTGGCTACACTAGTGACCATATCTAACATAACATTTGACACAACAATATTATTTACACATATTTTTAGGTTCAAAGTCATGAAATCTATTCATCTCAACTCAATCCTATTTGTAGCCACTGGTTAAAGGCCTCCTGGGCCATATACAGCATTCCTCATTAAATTCCCTGAATTCCTATTGGCCCTTGTAGTCATGGAAGATATAAAAAAAATTGGTGACTTCAATATTCACATGAAGAAGTCCACAGACCCACTCCAAAAGGCTTTCGGAGCCATTATCGACTCAGTGGACTTTGTCCAACATGTCTCAGGACCTACTCACTGCCACAGCCATAGCCTGGATCTAGTTTTTCCACCATAGTTTGCAAATAAATTCATTAAAAACCCTAAAATGTGATTTTCTGGACTTTTTTTCTCATTTTGTCTGTCATAGTTGAAGTGTACCTATGATGAAAATTACAGGCCTCTCTCATCTTTTTAAGTGGGAGAACTTGCACAATTGGTGGCTGACTAAATACTTTTTGCCCCACTGTATATATATATATAGAGAGAGCGATATAGATATATATATACAGTGCCTTGCGAAAGTATTCGGCCCCATTGAACTTTGCGACCTTTTGCCACATTTCAGGCTTCAAACATAAAGATATAAAACTGTATTTTTTTGTGAAGAATCAACAACAAGTGGGACACAATCATGAAGTGGAACGACATTTATTGGATATTTCAAACTTTTTTAACAAATCAAAAACTGAAAAATTGGGCGTGCAAAATTATTCAGCCCCCCCACCTTTTGCTGCGATTACAGCTGTAAGTCGCTTGGGGTATGTCTCTATCAGTTTTGCACATTACTCCAGTGCTAGCCTCCCTTCACTGGCTTCCTGTTAAGGCAAGGGCTGATTTCAAGGTTTTACTGCTAACCTACTGCTAACCTACAAAGCATTACATGGGCTTGCTCCTACCTATCTCTCTGATTTGGTCCTGCCATACATACCTACACATACCTCACAAGACACAGGCCCCCTTATTGTCCCTAGAATTTCTAAGCAAACAGCTGGAGGCAGGGCTTTCTCCTATAGAGCTCCATTTTATGGAATGGTCTGCCTATCCATGTGAGAGACGCAAACTCGGTCTCAACCTTTAAGTCTTTATTGAAGACATCTTTTCAGTAGGTTCTATGATTGAGTGTAGTCTGGCCCAGGGGTGTGAAGGTGAACGGAAAGGCTCTGGAGCGACGAACCGCCCTTGCTGTCTCTGCCTGGCCAGTTCCCCTCTCTCCACTGGGATTCTCTGCCTCTAACCCTATTACAGGGGCTGAGTCACTGGCTTACTGGTTGGTGCTCTTCCATGCCGTCCCTAAGAGGGGTGCGTCACGCCTTTTGAAATTATTTTAAAATTTGATTTAACCTTTATTTAACTAGGCAAGTCAGTTAAGAGCAAATTCTTATTTTCAATGACGTGAGTATATATATATCCTGCCTGGTTGGCCCTCTCCAGGGGTATCTTTGTATGGCGCCACAGTGTCCC